>NW_027496493.1:0-186797 GCF_021521415.1 Bidens hawaiensis
GAATTTGGACGATGTCATTTATTAGTTGATGAAAACACATAAAGCTCAAAAGTATACACCAAAGGTTGATGAACCAGTGCATCAAGAAACACCGAAAGCTGATCCAAAAGCTTCTCAATAATCTTTTTCTGATATATTAGCAACTAGATGGTCCGTAAAAAGAAGAAGTTGAGTTTTTGAAAGAAAAAGTCGCAAATCAAGATGTGAATATTACAAGTCTGGTTGATGAGAATGATCATCTAAGGGTTGATAATATTGAAATAAATGAGAGGCTAGACGAGAGTGAATGGAAAAGGATGTTAGCTGATGATTTACTTGTTGAACATATGAAATACTTTGTATCGTCGAGCAAAAGTTGGGTATTTGTTTTAATTCAGAGGTTGATAGAGCTGAATCCGGTAACACTGTGTTTGAAAGGGTTTATGGTGGAGATGTTAGTGTGGTTGAAACGTCTTTTCGTGTTGAGTATGATTTTGAAAATGCTGTTGATAAAGGCAAGTCTAAGATAAATAAACCTATTGTTGTTGATGATACTGTTGATGCTTTTGTTCAAACTGGGGAATCTAGTCATGTTGATATACAGGTTACTGAACCGGTGATAGAACCTGTGATTGATCCTTTAATTTTATAACCTGTTGAACAACAAACTATTCAAGTTGCTGAAGTAAAGGTTGCAGTGGAGAAGGAAGAAGAAAAAGAAGATGAGGAGATGGTAGCTTTTGGAGATTCAGATGATGATGATTATCATGATTTAGATGATGATGATGATGATACACCACAAGGCGGTGTAGGTGCTGCTGCTGACAAGTCTGATAAGAAATTTGATTCTAATGGTGGTGATGTTCAACAAGATGAACCCCAACAGAAATCAGAATCTAAAGTGCACCGGCCGATAAGCGTTTTGAGGAATTAGAAGATTTTATTACTTCTGACTTCGGTGTTTCAAATATGGTGAATGAACTTGAAGAGGGGGTGATTCTTATAGACGTGTCTGAATTGGCTAAGATGTTAGAGGTCTCTGTTGAGGAGTTAACATTTGATTTTGAGAAGAATATTCCTAAACCTGAAATCAATGAAGACTAGTTGAATCCTAATGTGGAATTTATTGATAAACCAGAAGCGATCAAGTATGTTGGTGAACAAGAAGAGTTTGATTCATTTGATGAAGTGTTTGATGATGAAATAGAAGTTTAGTAAAACTGAAATGAATGATTCGTATGCAGATCATGCTGAGGTTCCTAAACAAGTTTATCTGAATCCTGTGAAATATTATTAGAAAACTTAGAAGGATGTTGCTTTGGGAAAGTGTTTGAGTATTGCTTATATAAGTAAGGTTCGAAATATCAGGATACAAAGACTTTTGGGAGTACAATACTTCAATAGTTTAATGGAGTTGAAGACTTTGTCGGGGTTTGATGCATATGATATTTGTATGCATTATGATTTGTTGTATAAACCAAAGAGTGGTCCGGTGAAAGATATATGGGAGTTTATGGTTAATGAGGAAAAGTGTGGTTTCAAGAAATGGACACCTCAATTGCCTAAGGTGTTAAAATCACGAAATCGTAAAAATCCCGAAGGTCAATTGATAAGGAGTTTGAGGTATACAAGGCCAGACTCGCTACGTGTTATCCCGTTGTGCCGAATGGAACAGGATTTTCATCCTTATTTCCTTTGTTGGTATTATTTGGCGTTGAATGGTGAAGCAAGTATCTACTTGGATCGTGGGAATAAAAAGTATGATGTTATTCGAGTGTATATCCAATGTGGTTGGTAAAATGTTTGTCGAAAGACATTGAGACGTTACATATGAACAATATACAGTGCAATGATGATCAAGTAAAGACGCAAGCAAGCCAGTTTCAAAAAGTTGTGGATATGTGCTTTGATAAGAAGATACATCTGGTTGAGCTTCAGAAACTAATTAGAGGGTAGTCAGTGAAGAATAGCAAAAGGCTTGAGGCTGAAATGGAGGCTAAATGTCAAGATCGAGTTACTGAGGCGTCATGGAATAGATTTCCAAATATCTATGGGTGTATCTCGTCCTACTTCACAACAAGGTTCAACCAAGCTGTCTTTTTGAAGAAGTTACAAGGAAAGAGTTTCGGAAAAGAGTTTTTGGTATGGATTGAAGACCTAGAAATATCCAAGGGGGTGTTTGTTAGAGCATTAATGTCTAATGCTAGGTCTTGTTGACTAAATATGTCAAATATATAAAGTACAAGGGCTGAAAATGACAAGTTTAGATATTTGTTAAGGAACGTATAAGTGTAGCCAACGTATAAGACTTACATGCGGCGTATAAGTCTTATATGCCATGATACTTACACGCTCCATAGGTTTATGTATAAATAGTCGTTCATGTCCGAAATTTGCAATTGTTATGATCACTTGAACTCACTTTGTAATATCAATATATTGAAGCTTATTAGTGATTGTGTTGTGAATCCTTTATGATATTATTCCGCAATACTGTTTAGTATAGCAAATACAATTTAATTGATCATAATCATTTAGTTTACACGTACATTATATTATGCATGATTTGGATCATGTTCTTTCAGTTTTCCTAGTAGATTTTGTGATTTTAGACATGGAGGTAGACAAAGGTGTACCTCTGATATTAGGAAGACCATTTTTAGCCACTACATAGGCTATTATTGATGTTTGCACCGGCAAACTCACTCTTAGGGTCAATGATAAGGCAATCAAGTTTGATATAGGAAAGTCTATGCAACATCCACAGCATCACGATGACACATTATACTGTGTCGACATCATTAATTCTATCGTGAGTTGCTATGTGCGAGACTCCACCATCACTAAACCACTAGAAACACAAGTCTTAGCCAAAACAATCACCAAACCCATTTTAGAAAACGAAAATATCGATGCCGACAACAATCAAAAATCATTGGAAGTAGTATGTGAAATCACCGAGTGTAATGAAAAAGCAAAACCATCAATCGAAGAACCACAAGCCTTGGAGTTAAAAGAACTCCCAAACCATCTCGAAAATGCCTTTCTAGAAAAAGACTCTCAACACCCAGTAATTATTTCACTTCACCTTATTAAAGAAGAGAAAGGCGAACTTCTTAAGGTTCTTAAAAACCATAAGAAAGCTATCGCATGTAAGATCATGGATATCAAGAGAATTAGTCCTTCATTTTGTACTCACAAAATCCTCATGGAGGAAGAATACAAACCCGTCGTCGAACATCAAAGTCGTCTTAATCCCAACATGAAAGATATGATGATGAAAGAAGTTATCAATCTCCATGATGTCGGCTTAATCTACCCAATCTCATATTCACCTTGGGTTAGTCCAGTTCAAATAGTACCCAATAAGGGAGGAATGACAGTAGTAATTAACGAAAAGGACGAGCTAATACCAATAAGGACCATCACAGGCTGGCGAGTTTGCATTGATTACCAGAAGCTTAATGAAGCCAGAAAAAAATATCATTTTCCACTTCCTTTTATCAATCGAATGCTTGAACATTTATATAGAGAAATGTTCTACTATTTTCTTGATGGATTCTCCTGATACTTTCAAGTTCCCATTGCTCCTGAAGATCAGGAGAAAACCGCATTTACATGTCCATATGACACTTTCGCTTACCAAAGAATGTCATTTGGATTATGTAACGCTCCGGCCACCTTCCAAAATTGCATGGTGCCCATATTTCATGAAATGATGGAACACTCTATTGAAGTTTTCACGGACGAATTCTCAGTTTTTAGAGACTCCTTCGATTATTGTCTGAAAAACTTAGACAAAATGTTAACTAGGTGTGAAGAAGTTAACTTTGTACTCAACTGGGAAAAATGTCACTTTATGGTCAAAGAGGGCATTTTTCTTGGTCATAAGATATCCCAAACAGGAATAGAAGTTGATAGAGCAAAGATCGAAATCAAATCCAAACTTCCACCACCAACTTCAGTCAATGTAATTAGAAGTTTTCTAGGTCACACAGGATTCTACCGTTGCTTCATAAAAGACTTTTCGATAATTGCTAGACCTATGACCAAATTCTGGAGAAAGATGCACCATTTGTCTTCTCTGAAGAATGTGTTGAATCGTTCAACATATTAAAAGACAATCTTGTTAACGCACCAATCATGACTACACCTGATTGGACCCTTCCATTCGAAATAATGTGCGATGAAAGTGACTTTGCAGTTGGATCCGTACACTGACAACGCAAAGAAAAATATTTTCACCCAATTTACTATGCTAGTAAAACTCTTCATGATGCACAAGAATATTACACCACAAAAAAAAAATATAAGTCGTAGTTTTTGTCTTTGAAAAATTTAGATCCTACCTAGTTCTTTCAAAAACCTTGGGGTTCCGATTTCGCGCACTATCTAACTTGTGACATCCTAAAAAGGGGGCTAACTTTCAAAAACCTAAGAAATTCTTATTTGACCTTATGTTCTACATTTGGGAAGACCCTTAATTGTTTAGGATAGGAGCCGATCAGGTTGTTCTTAGGTGTGTATCAGGAAAGAAAACCTTATGTTGGTACATGATGTCAGTAGTTCAGTGTCTAGTGTCTGTAATCGAGTTAGTTGGATTTGTATTTTGTATTAAGCGAAATTAGCTCACAAGTTCGCTGATATAGGCGAACTTGTGGAATAAGCGAAGTTAGGGATAACTTCGCCTAAACATGTTAGGCGAAGTTGTCGACTGTTAAATAGTCTAGGTTACGGCAGAATAGTTTAATAGTTTTAAGTTTTCAGTTTATGAGTTATTCAGTTTGTGTAATCGGTGATCAGTGAATCACGTGTTTCCAGTTGCAATACAACGTGTCTTTGTTTATTGTAACGTGTGTTTGATCGTGTTAACGAGTATTGTCTTCTACGCTCGTATCGTCTTACGTAGGGATTCCGCACCTACGTAGAACGAGATATTCCGTGTAGATCCGGCTGGGAACCTACAATTATTATCAGAGCATTTGCTCGTGATTGTGTGGTTCGGGATTATCACGCGGGTGTAGAAATCGTTCCGTTCGACTATTCGCGGGACGAGCTTACTGAGTTTTTGTGTCCTACTCACCTCCCACCATCAAAAACAACCCATTACACCTTCGCATACCTCGCAAAACCCAGAAATCAAACCTGCAAAATCATCGTGTTCATCAGGAGAAGTTGCCGCTACTGTTTGTAGGGTTTAGGCGAAGATATAAGGTTAAGCGAAGTTATCCACAACTTCGCCTACCTCACAAGTTCGCTTATCTCAAGCGAAGTTATCCACAACTTCGCCAAATCAGGCGAATTTAAAAGGGAGCAAAGTTAAGAATTCAAATCGAAGTTAAGAATTCAAGCGAAGTTAAGACTCAAGCAAAGTTATCCACAACTTCGCCTACAGTACTGTTAAGAATGAAATTTTTATATTTCGGGTTTCTTTGTGTTTTCGTTTCGTAAAAGATGACTTCAATAAATATTACGGAACTGGTAAAGATGGAAGTGGAAGCGGGTTCAGCTACTAAGGCACCGAAAATGCTTAAGGGTGCCGATTTTGTGGCGTGGAAAGATCGGTTTGAGCAGTATGTTAAATATCAAGATGCTAAGATGTGGGTGTGCATTCAAGACGGATACATTCCACCAACTGCCTTGTATGAGGGTCGTGAACAGATTAAGAAATACAACAAGATGGAAGAGGAAGAAAAGAAGATGTATGAGGCTGAAAGCAAAGCTCATGCTGCGATTACAATGGCTCTTCCACAAGAGATTCTTCACACCTTCAGGAAGTATAAAACCGCTAGAGAGCTATGGGAAGCACTTGAAAACCGATTTGAAGGTAATGTGGGGATACGTGCATCCAAGATTAAACTACTCAAAACCCAATTCTCGGTGTTCAAGTATTTGAAGAATGAATCACTTGATGATATCATCACGAGATATTATCACCTGATGACTGAACTCAGCAATTATTCTATTGCTTACAAAGAAGAGGAGATCGTAGAAAAGCTTCTTGATGCTCTCCCACCGAAATGGGAGATGTACACTGTCTTGATGAGAGAAGATAAAGAGTTTGCCGACTATGACTTGGAAACAGCAGTCAACAAACTACGAACTTTTGAACTTAACATGGTTCGAAAAGAGACACCAACTGATCAGGTTCAGGATCCGGGAATGTATGGTGCAAAAGTTAACTCAAGTTCAAGTTCGAAGTCTGAATCATCTGCTTACTACTCAAAGGGAGACTCGGGCGCTAACTCAATACATGAAGGTCATGTAACTCTTAACATGGATGGTGATGTGTGTTTCGTAGCTGGTGGAACAAATGCTTCTAAACCTCAAACAACCAAGGGTAGTTTCTCTTCAAGTGTTCCTAACAACAACTACTCTAAGATGCCCATGAGTGTTAAATCTGCTGAACAGCAGTTTGCTCTCTATGCATCTTTCATTGCTTCGTACGAAAACTACATTAATGGTAAGATTGTTGACCCTGCAACTTTAGACGAAGACTATGATCAGATCGATGCTGATGATCTGGAAGAGATGGATCTGCAGTGGCAGATGGCGATGATTGTGAGAAGGGTTAAAAGGTTTATGAAGAAGACTGGTAGAAAGTTTGTTGGTGAAAGACAAGGTTTTGATAAGTCAAAGGTTCGGTGTTACAACTGTCAACAGAATGGCCACTTTGCTAAAGAATGCACAAATGACAGAGTTGAACGTAGTCAGAACAGGTCTACACAACAGAGTGGTGGAAGTAGTGAGAATAGGGCGATGATATCCAGACAGAACGGGGAATACAATTGGAATCTGCATGTTGAGGAAGTGTTCGAACAGGCCAATTTGGCGAACATTGAAACTGCAGGAAGTGAGAAAGTGACTGGAGAAAATCAAGCTTACATGGCAGAAGTGACAGATCAGCTCTCTGAGGTAAGTACTAAACTCCCTTGTACGAAATGTGAAAATCTGTCTGAACAATTGACAACAATAACTGATCAGTTTGTTAGTTTGGATGCTCAATTTAAAACATTAAAAGAAGATCATCATTACACTAAAGCTAGAGAAAATAGTTACAAGGTAAAAATAAAAGCTAGTGAGAAAGATATCAGAAGTCTTAAAGCCAGTCTAGCTGAAAAAATACAAGTAATTGATCTTAGCTATGAAGTGTTAGAAGAGAAAACCAAACTAATAGCTGAAAGGGATAAACAGATAGTTGATCACCAGGTGAAAGTGGTGGAACTTAACAGAAAGCTTGAGCAATTTAGAAATTCCTCTGCTATACTTGATCACCTCGTAAGTGATCAACGTTCCCCAGTTAAAAGGGGAGGAATTGGATATAATGAAGTTCCACCACCTTATAATCATAACTATACTTATGATCCTAGTAATCAGAAATCCGTTGATGTTGAAATTGGCCAGACAGTTCCGGTTAAGGTTACGATTAAAGATCCAGAAGTTAGTAAAGGCGAAACGAGTAAGCCTGTTTCTAATATTAAGATTTCTGTTCCTAGTCCTGTCTCATCAAATTCGGAGAAGTCATCCGAGTCGAGTGAGACAAAAGAAGAGGCAGTGTTACCAAAACGTGGAGAGGAAAATAAAACAACTAAAAAGAATTCTCCACTAAACCCGTATGTCCCACCACATGTTAGACAAACGGGCAGTAATGCAGCCTCAACATCTAAAACAACTATTGATACGAAAGTTGAACACAGGAGTTGTTTCAGATGCAATCAATTAGGACACCTGATTGCTGATTGCCCTCTGAAGCAGAGATTCAGAGGTATGAGGCCTTCAAAAACTGAGAATAGAACTAACGGTAATTACTATAATTGTAAAAATGAAAATTCATCAAAGTTCAGATATTGGACTAATCCAGGTTTTCAAAGAAATCGATCTCAGTTTTTCCCTGTTAACAACCAAACCATTAGTAATAATTCATTTAATTCACGAAGGTTTGGATGGCCTCATAGTCAATCTACAAGAAGGTATCCTTTTAGGACTTACAGATATCATACTAATACTAACTTTGGACAGCCAAAGTACGGGATGTATGGGTTGTGGATAGCGGAACAGTTGAACAGGGCTGCAAACAATCTATGGGTTGTGGATAGCGGCTGTTCCCGGCACATGACGGGTAACAAGAATTTGTTACACGAATGGAAACCTGTTCAGGGAGGAAGAGTGAGTTTTGCTGGAGAGTGTGGTGGAAGGATTACTGGAATTGGGACGGTGACTAATGGTAAAATGACGTTAGAGAAAGTGAATTTCGTTGAAGAACTGAAGCATAATCTGCTGAGTGTATCGCAGATCTGTGACAAAGATTACACTGTGCACTTTACCAAGAATGAAGCGATCGTACTGTATCCTGGTTTCAAGATACCAGATGATTGGATAGTAATGAAGGCTCCAAGGGAAAAGAATACGTATGTTATGGACATGAGATCGACTAAGATGGCAACAGAAGAATCTTGTCTTCTGTCAAAAGCAACTGAATCGGAGTCCGAGTTATGGCATCGAAGAATGGAGCATATTCATCTTCGGAAAATGAACTACATTGTCAAGAATGGGCTGGTGCTGGGTGTTCCCTTGAAGAATTTCAACTTTGAAGACCAATGCTTATCGTGCAAAAAGGGAAAGCAACACAAGAAATCCCATCACACCAAGAAGGTTAATTCAATAGTCAGTACCCTAGACCTACTTCACATGGATCTCTTCGGTCCCGTGAATGCAAAAAGCCTAGGTGAAACATCACACTGTTTGGTGATCACTGATGATTTCTCTCGATATTCTTGGGTATATTTCCTGAAGACAAAGGATGAAACGGTGCAGATGGTAATAAATTTGATTACCAAGGTTGAGAATATTATGGGGAAAAAGGTTAAATACATCAGGAGTGACAATGGGACAGAGTTCAAAAACTATCAGATGGAGATCTTCTGCTTACAGAAAGGGATAGACCACCAGTACAGCGCCCCGTATACTCCGCAACAAAATGGGGTGGCTGAGAGGAAGAACAGAACGTTAATTGAAGGAGCCAGAACCATGCTGGCTGATTCGAAACTTCCTGTGGTGTTCTGGGCTGAAGCTGTTGCAACAGCCTGTTATATCCTTAATAGAGTGTTAACTGTTAAAAGATTGAATAAAACATGTTATGAACTTATGCATGGGAGAAAGCCTAACTTGAGTGGTCTCGAACCATTCGGGTCCCCGTGTTCGATATTAAAGACGAACTCAAAATTTGGTGAAATAGCCGACGAAGGTATTTTAGTCGGATATGTTGTTGGGACTCCCAACAGACGAGTCTTTAATAAATCGACCAGCAAGGTTGAGGTGGTGTGTAACACTGATATCACAAGTTACAAATCACCAAAACCAAGCACGGGACCCGCTGGGGCTTTCGACTATGATAGGCTTTTTAAATCTTTTAACATGCCTTACTTGGATTGTGCAGAAGTTGATGAGAGAATTGCTACGAAGATGCTTTATGATGAGGAAGACAATTATGTGCAACGACCGCAGTACGATGAATGTCAGCCTTCCTCGTCAAATGCTGTTTATACCCCTGCTGCCTCTACAGAAGAGGAATTCTTCAATCCGTTTCACTCTCAACAACAATCACCCATTGATGAGCTACCTTCGAACCTGGAAGACAATCTGCAAGTCAGTTCGGTTCCGACTACGAGAGTTCACAAAAATCACCCTTTGGAGAACGTGATAGGTGATCTGTCCTACGGTGTACAAACAAGACAAAGCTTGAATGAGCACACCTGTGTTTACACAAGCATTAAAGATACAGGCATCATTAACGAATGCTTGTACACCTGCTTCATCAGCCAGATTGAAGCAAAGAACTATCAAATGGCTCTCAAGGACAGCTCGTGGGTTGAAGCCATGCAAGAAGAGTTAGCCCAGTTCAAGAAGATGGAGGTATGGAATTTGGTTGCAAAACAGAAAAATGTGCATGCGATTGGCACAAAATGGGTTTTCAAATGCAAGAGAGATGAAAAAGGGATAATTATCAGGAACAAGGAGAGGCTGGTTGTAAAGGGTTTTAATCAGCAAGAGGGGATCGACTACAATGAAGTGTTTGCTCCTGTGGCGAGATTGGAAGCGATTCGTTTGTTTTTGGCATTTGCTGCACACAAGGAGATGAAGGTGTTCCAGTTAGATGTGAAAAGTGCGTTTCTTAACGGTAAAGTCGATGAGGTTGTGTACGTTGAGCAACCTCCGGGTTTTCCTGACCTAGACTTTCCTGATCACGTGTACAAGCTAAGTAAAGCACTGTATGGGCTACATCAGGCCCCTCGTGCCTAGTACTCAACTCTATCCGATTACTTGCTTGAGAATGAATTTGAAAGGGGAAAGATCGATAGCACACTGTTCTTTAAGAGAAAAGGAAGCGACTTTCTTCTGGTGCAAGTCTACGTGGA
Source organism: Bidens hawaiensis (assembly GCF_021521415.1). NCBI lineage: Eukaryota > Viridiplantae > Streptophyta > Magnoliopsida > Asterales > Asteraceae > Bidens > Bidens hawaiensis. Next base: position 10,395 of record NW_027496493.1, read on the forward strand.
CGACATCATCTTTGCTGCATCAAAAGTCGCCATGTGTCAGGAATTTGAAGCCGTCATGAAAAAGAGGTTTGAAATGAGTGCTATGGGTGAACTAACTTTCTTTTTAGGACTGCAGGTTGATCAGAAGAAAGATGGGATGTTCATTCATCAAACTAAATATGTCCATAACGTTCTCAAACGCTTCAAGATGGAGGACAGCACTCCATTTGATACTCCAGTTTGAGTCAACCATAAACTGGGTGCTGATTCAGATAGCGATGCAGACATGGACCCCACCCAATATCGGGCAATCATAGGTTCTTTAATGTACTTAACTGCTTCAAGAACTGATATTATGTTTGCAGTTTGTCTTTGTGCTCGCTTTCAGGCAAACCCAAAGGAATCTCACTTGAAGGGTATGAAGAGGATATTGCGATATCTCAAAGGCAAGCCTAAGCTAGGGTTGTGGTACACGAAAGGAGGAGACTTGGAGTTAGTCGCCTACACAGATTCTGATTATGGAGGATGCAATCAGAATCGGAAGTCAACAACAGGTGGATGTCAGTTTCTTGGAGGCAGATTAGTGTCATGGCAGTGCAAGAAGCAGACCTCAGTCGCCATTTCTACCTGTGAAGCAGAATACATGGCAGCATCGAACTGCTGCTCCCAGGTTCTTTGGATACAACAGCAATTGCGCGATTATGGTCTGAATTTCACTCATACTCCTATTTGCATAGATAACACTGCTGCTATCTCAGTAACTAACAATCCCGTCAAGCATAGCAAAACTAAACACATTGACATCCGTCATCATTTAATACGGGATTGTGCTGAGAAGAAATTGATTGTGCTCGAAAAGGTTGATACGTTAGATAATTTCGCTGACTTGTTTACTAAAGCGTTTGACAAAACTCGTTTTCAAAACCTTGTTGAGCTGAATGGGATGATCAATCCCGAGTAACCGTGTTTTTTTGTCTTTGTTTAAAAAAAAAAAACGTCACTATCGCTTAGAATTATGTCGGTTGCCTCAGTTTGAACGACATATCTTCGGATATGTTTGGTCCTCATTTCTACTTGTAGAATATAAGGATAGCCATTAACCAGATGACTGAAAGTGACCGGGGCGGTTTATGATGTGTTTTTAATTCTTTCGCTGAAAATTAGTCGTTCATACTTAGTTAGAGGGACACATACTTGTATGTGGTCGGTCCAGCTGATCCATTGGATCTTCAGGATAGCCGTTTACCAGAAAACTTCGACTTGATCGGGGTGATAGAAGTTAAAAATTTTTTATGGGAGATTAAATTATTTTTCAAGTCTACTACTTCGTAAGAAGTTCCTTTACTATGTTTAACAGAAAATTGATCCAGCCTTGGAAAGTGATAGATAAACTGATTCTGTGTGCTTAACTAGTGAAGTTATTAGGCCTTAAAGACTTTAGAACAGTCATTGTATGTCATGGTAGCTTTTTATGGTACGTAAAAGTAGAAGTGATACTAACTAAATCTCCTCGATTTTACGTGGAAACTCCTTAAGAGTTGTGTATGTCTCCGCATATATCATTCCGAATGATAGGCAGAAAAGCGATTACCCAGTCATACACGAGCCCGTGAGTGTTCTGATTCCCGTGAAGATAGCGTGTCAAGAAACCGCAGTGATCCAGATTCGGGACTTGCAGTTGTTTACTACTCTGAAGTTGTGTAAATACTTAAAAAAAAATGTGTGTTATTGAGACATTCTAGATTTCATAATGTTAATACTTCTCAATCAAGATGTAAGAAAGAGAACGGGAAGAAGAGTTTAAAGATCGAAGAGTACTTACTATTTAATCAGACACTACGGGTCGAGGTCAACTCGGGGTGACTTGGGGAAAGCCAAATACGCTTTGAGAATAGATAGGAGACATCATAATCTCTGAGATGTTGCCCATTTAAGGTTTGAGCTTAATTGAACCTAACCCGTATCACAGAAGCGATGAAAACCATTTTAAGTTATTTACCTGCTTACAACCTGTTTCTTTATGTCATAATACAGCTGAACATGGATCTGTGTGACAGTCACGTAATTAGTATGATTCTTGTTCGGATCTTTTCTAAAACGTGGTAGTCCCTGTCAAGACTGAAATTTGATCCCGTGTACTTTATTTTTAAAAATTTTTCTACTTATGTAGTTGTATGATTTAATACCTGGTTACTTGGTCTTGATCGTATCATTTAACGCTTTAAAGGATGTTTTAAAACTTAATTGCAAATTGTTCAAATTATAGGGGTTTGTTTTGTAAAGTTTAATACCGGCGAACTTATCCATAACTTCGCCTGCAATAGGCGAAGTTTTCCATCACTTCACCTGTATAACTTTGACCCTATATAAAGGAAATTTTAGGTCAGACTTGTTATTATTTTCAAAATCTGGCGAACTTATCTTCCTGTAACCCTAAGCGAACTTATTGTTGGAATTTCGTATGCCCGAGACACTTATTTAGATTAATGTGGCTAACTGTGCTTGATCCAAGTCGGGTCATACCCAATAACGAGCTAGATAGACACCGGATTGTATTTGTTTAAGATATGATCTTTAAACGAATACCGAACACAAAGTTTAGGAAATCGGTTTTTCTGAAAAATTGCACTTGAAAGATTAAAATAAATAATTTGGATTATTTATTTATTTAATTATTTAATTGGTTAAATAATTAAGAAAAGATTATAAAATAGTTTTATAATAGTGTAGGCTAGTTTTATATATATATATATATATATAAATGAAACAAAAAAAAAAAAAAAAAAAAAAAAAAAAAACAAGAGAGAGTGTGGCCGGTTGGGTGGGACCCACCACCACCCCAACAAACCAATATTGTGTTGTGACTCTTGGACATTTTTTTTGATATAAACACCCACTAGCTACACATGCAAACTTGTCTTGTCTTTCAAATTGAAGTGCAATAAAAAACTCTCCTCTCTCCCTCTCCCTAAGGTTCGGCCGAAACAAGGAAAGGAAGGAGGGCTCGGGTGGTCGGTTTCTCGTGTTCTCGTCCTAACACTCGTCCGGTGTTGCTCGTGGGTATCACCTCTTGAGGCATCCTACTCTTGGAGGCTAGCCCATCTTCCTCTTCATATCATCCTACTCTTTTGAGGTAAAAGAGTTATTATATTTTACATATTGTTAGCCTATTGTTCTTGTAGATTGATCCTATTTCGGGTTTTAGCCTTGTTACATATTGGTATGTTTCATAAAATTAACAATAGGTTGTAAATATTATCATGCTTCCGTTGCTAGATTAGTGAAAATGTTTCAACTAATACTCTAAAATAGATGCTAAAACCCAACAATTGGCATCAAGAGCCGGTTACAAGGACATAGGTTTACTTTTAGTTTTTCCCCTTTGGTTTTATAAAATTAACATGCATGAGATTTTATAAAACCCAAGATCTTAACATATGGATGTTAAAGTTCAAAAAAAAAAAAAAAAAAAAAAAAATTTGTTTTTTTGGCCAAATGGGCCGAAACCCATTTGGGCCGTGAGGTTAAAATGGGCCGAAGCCCTTTGGGCCGGCGTTTTTTTTTTAATTGGGCCGAAGCCCAATAACTTTTGTTGGGCCGAAGCCCAATAACAACCGTGAGGGGTTTTTTTTTAGTCTTTAAATATATATTTGGATATGTATTTATTTGTAAGTTAGTCCCCAAACCGAGCCTAGACCGATGTGGATGTTGTGATTGTGTGTTGTGATTTATCTATATTATTACTCATTTGGAATGTAATAGTAATTATGGCTTGTATTTATTTTTACAAATGGTTGTAATAGTAAATAGGTTGTTTGTAATTTTCTTTATTTTAGACCAAATGTATTAGGATATATTTGTTGTAAATTGAAGAATTACAAGATTTTGGTGGATTGGGCCTATTGGGCTTATTTGGGTTAATTGGGCCTCACAAGCCGATTTGGGATTCAAAGCCCATTAAAGCCCAAATTTACCTTTTAGGCCCAAGGAAGCTTATGGAAGTCCAAGGCCCACTAAAAAGCCCAAGTTGAAATCACAACAAATTAAAGAGGAGACACTTGTAGCATTGGATGCAAGATCAAGTGGGAGCATATCACTCATCCTTGTGTCATGTTATGTCCCTTAGGATAAGACTAGGACACACACTTGTTTCGGCCAACAAGTGTGGTCCGCTTAGAGGCTCGTGTTTATGGTTGACCTTATGGTGTTTGTATGCTTGTTTGATTGTGTTTGAATGGTAGATATAGGATATCAATCCGTCACATAGATCTTATAAAACAAACATATAAAATGGGTTCTAATAATTATTGGTAATTGACGTGACACGTAGTATTTATAAAATAATTAAATAGCCGTCTCACGCCTATAATAAAAATGGTTTTATTATAATTAGAACCGGTGAAAATCGTTTTCATTTAACCATGTTACTAAATGCATGTTAGAACATGGTAAATAAGTTTCCTAAATCTAGAATATTGGAAAACTTAAAATCCCTTTTTCTTAATTACCAAGGAAACAAGTCTAAACACCATCCTTTTGTATAACACTTAACGTATTAGGGAACTTTAAATGGGATAAAGGTCACCTAACCATTTCAAGCAAACTAATATACTTAGGGTAATATTAACATATTTGTGGGATAAAGGTCACCTAACCACTTGTATGTTAATCTTACATGTTTATGCAAGTAGGACGACTTGAATTGGAAACCATGTGATAAAGGTCACCTAAGCATGGGATCCAATGGTGTTGATGGGATAAACATGCCAACACGAAATAAGGATTTCGAATGGTCCCATACCTCTAGAAGTTGCAAAGGGTTGCAATTGTCAAGGTTGACTACCTTGTTAAATCAAATGACGGGATAAAGGTCACCTAACCGAAATTTGATTTATCGTTGGATTCTAGAATTTAATTATTATTTAAAATGTGGTATAAAAGGGTATTAATAATTAAAATTGTTTATAATACTAAAATAGAACTTTGTTAAATTTTGTAGATGGCCGCTAACAATGCAAACACCTCTACCCATAACACCCGTAACCTATCCTTAAGAACCATCCTTGAAAAGGATCGTCTAAACCATAATAACTTTATGGATTGGTATCGCAACTTGAGAATAGTTCTCAAGCAAGAAGAGATATCATATGTCTTAGACGATCCCATTCCCGACGAGCCTAACGTGGAAGATGAGGAGGCTTATAACGATTGGGTCACGTACACCAAAGATTCGGTACAAGCCTCTTGCCTCATGTTAGCAACTATGATTCCCGAAATCCAAAAGGATTTCGAGCATCATGGGGCATACGACATGATAACTCAATTGAAGGAAATGTTCCTTCAACAAGCTAGAGCGGAACGTTTCGAAACGGTTCGAGCGTTTCATGCATGTCGTATGGAGGAAACCCAAAGCGTCTCATCTTATGTCCTAAAGATGAAAAGCTACATTGAAAAGCTTAATAGGTTGAATTGTCCCGTGTCTAATGAGTTGGCTACGGATTTGATCCTCAACTCATTAACCAAAAGGTTTGAAACTTTTGTCATGAATTATAACATGAATGGATGGGACAAAAGCATTGGTGAGCTTCACGCAATGCTAAGAACGGCCGAAGCGGGAATGGGTAAAAGGGTTTTACCCGTTCTAACAATCAATGAAGGCAAAAGGGGACATAACTTCAACCCCAAAGCAAGTGTTGCTAAGGGCAAGGGCCACGTCCAAGGAAAGGGAAAGAGGAAAGCCATCACGCCCTACAAACCGAAGGAAAAGAAGCAAAAGGTTGCGACGCAAGATCCATGCTTTGAGTGTGGAGAGATAGGTCATTGGAAAAGGAATTGTCCGACCTATCTCAAAGCGTTAAAAGATAAGAGGGATGCGGAGCAAACCTCAGGTATTATCTTTACTATATATGTTGAACTAAATGTTATTTCTTCAAATACATGGGTACTTGATACCGGATGTGGAACTCACATTTGCAATTTGTTGCAGGGGTTCAAAAGAAGTAAGCAACTCAACAAAGGGGACATTAGTCTCTTTATGGGCAATGGAGCAAGAGTTGAAGTCCAAGCTCAAGGAGACTACATGTTAAAGCTTCCAAGTGGTTTGGAAGTAATTTTGAAAAATGTTTTGTATGCTCCTAAGTTAAGGAGAAACATTATTTCCGTGTCCCTTTTAAAACAATGTGGCTTTGATCTTAAGTTTATTGATTATGATATTCATGTTTTGATGAATGGCATATTTTACTTTAAAGCTATACCCATGAATGGTATATATGAAATAGATCAAAGTGGTATGTCACATAGTAGTTCAATGTATAATGTCAACACCAAGAAACTCAAGAAGGACTTGGGTGATTCCTATCTTTGGCATTGTCGCCTTGGACATATAAGCAAGAATCGCATGCAAACTCTTCGCAAGAGTGGTATTCTAGAAACCAATGAGTTTGATTCATTTGATGTATGTGAATCTTGTTTACAAGGCAAAATGACAAAGCAACCCTTTAATAAAACTTTTGAAAGGTCAAAAGAATTATTAGGTATCATACATTCGGATGTATGTGGTCCTTTTAGACCAATGACTAGGAATGGTGAAAGATACTTCATTACCTTTATTGACGATTATAGTCGATATGGTTATGTGTACTTAATGAAACACAAAGATGAAGCTTTTGAAATGTTCAAAGACTTCAAAGCTGAAGTAGAAAGACAACTCAAAACAACAATCAAAGTACTTCGTAGTGATAGAGGAGGAGAATATCTAAGTGGTGTTTTTCAAGATCATCTTAAGAGTTGTGGAATTATTTCACAACTTACTCCACCTGGAACACCACAACATAATGGTGTGTCTGAAAGGAGAAATCGTACCCTATTAGATATGGTTCGATCAATGATGGCTAGAAGCACTTTACCTCTATCATTTTGGGGCTATGCTTTACTTTCCGCTGTTCGCATATTGAATATGGCTCCAACCAAGAAAGTGGAGAAGACACCTTTTGAAGTATGGCATGGAAAGGCTCCATCGCTATCATTCTTAAAAGTTTGGGGTTGTGAAGCTTATGTAAAGCAATACACCCCAAACAAATTAGAAGTCCGATCCACTAAGTGTATCTTTATAGGTTATCCTAAAGATGATTTAGGATATTACTTTTACGATCCTAGTGAGCAAAATGTTATTATTGCTCGAAAGGGTAAGTTCTTGGAAACTAAGTTCCTTGAGGAAGGAACTAATAGTAGAACAGTGAAATTTGATGAGGATCAAGAATCACAAGATGATACACAATTGGTTGATACTAGCACTCAACAAGAGGTTGTTGAAAGTGATCAAGTGGTTGATCAAAACACACAAAACGTTCGCAGATCTGGTAGAATTAGCAATCCACCTGAAAAATATGGATTTTTTGTAGAAGGTTGCTACGTGGTAGATTCGGATGAACCGACCACATACCGTGATGCAATGTCCAAGAATGATTGTGACAAATGGCTTGAAGCCATGAATGTTGAGATGCAATCCATGTATGACAACCGAGTTTGGGAATTGGTTGAACCACCACTCAACTCCAAAGCTGTTGGAAGTAAGTGGGTTTTCAAAAGGAAAACTGATATGCATGGAAACTTGGATACTTATAAAGCAAGACTTGTAGCTAAGGGTTTCACTCAAACTCAAGGGGTTGATTATGATGAAACTTTTTCGCCTGTGGCAATGCTTAAGTCTATTAGGATATTATTTGCCATAGCTGCACATTATGATTATGAAATCTGGCAAATGGATGTCAAGACCGCTTTCCTAAATGGATATCTTGAGGAAGATGTCTATATGGTTCAGCCTGAAGGTTTTGTCGATCCAAAACATCCTAATAAAGTATGCAAGTTAAAGAAATCAATCTATGGATTGAAACAAGCATCTAGAACTTGGAATCATCGTTTTGATGAAGAAATCAAAAGTTTTGGGTTCATCAAAAACGCTGATGAGGCTTGTGTGTATAAGAAAGCTAGTGGGAGTATAATTACCTTCTTAGTATTGTATGTCGATGACATTCTACTATTTGGAAATGACATTCCAACCATGGAAAGCGTTAAGGCTTGGCTTGGAAGTAGATTTTCCATCAAGGATCTTGGTGAAGCTGCCTATATTTTGGGAATAAAGATCTATAGGGATAGGTCAAGGCGCTTGATAGGTTTGAACCAAAGTACATACATTGATAAGATCTTGAAAAGGTTCAAGATGGAAAACTCCAAGAAAGGTTTTGTACCTATTCAAAGAGGGACCATATTGAGTTCAGCTCAATGTCCAAGCTCAAAGGGTGAGCAAGAGACGATGAAACAAATCCCATATGCTTCTGCTATAGGATCCATCATGTATGCGATGATATGTACTAGACCGGATGTGTCATGCGCTTTGAGCATGACAAGCAGATATCAACAGAATCCAGGAAACAGTCATTGGATGGCTGTTAAGAGCATATTGAAATACCTTAGGAGAACTAAGGATATGTTTCTGATATATGGATCTGGTGAGGAGGAACTCGCTATAAAAGGTTACACGGATGCGAGCTTCCAAACTGATCGAGATGATTCTCGATCACAGTCTGGGTATGTGTTCACTCTTAATGGAGGAGCTGTCTCTTGGAAGAGCTCAAAACAGGAAGTGGTAGCATTGTCCACTACAGAATCAGAATACATCGCCGCTTCATTGGCAGCTCAGGAAGCTGCATGGTTGAAGAAATTCATTACTGATCTAGGGGTGGTCTCTTCCATTCAAGACCCCCTAGAAATCTTTTGTGACAACGAGGGTGCGATTGCACAAATCAAGGAACCTCGTTCGCACCAAAAGACAAGGCACATAGAGCGGAGATTCAACTACATAAGGGATGAAGTTGAAAAAGGAAAGATATGTATTCGCAAAGTTGGAACTGATCAAAATCTTGCGGATCCATTCACGAAGCTCCTAGAAAGACCGAAACATGAGCGTCATGCGAGTGGCTTAGGACTCCGATATTCTAGTAATTGGATTTGATCTATTTTGTATTTACGTTTAAAAGACTTTTGTAATTTAACTCTTTTATATGATTATGGAATCTTGAGTTAAATTCTAATTTTGCATGTTTAATCCATGAATAAGTTATCTTATTCTAAAAGTCCGTAGTCGATCACATTTGTGGGAACAAATATGAAGCAAGACTATTATGAACTAGGATTGGTGGATATTCATAAGGAATGAATATGGAGCATAGGTTTGCTGCCAAGGTTCATAGATATTTGTGGGATACGAATATTGGACTGACCCGCTCTCAATATTACTACATGGAGTCAATGGACCTGATCATTAGTAATTTTGAGTAAAGGAGAATTTCATATTATCCTTAGACCTGAGATGTATACTGGGTCTTGATTTTCACCAAGTATTACACTTTGACTCTGCCCTTCGCTATTCGTAAAAGATGGTACATAAGGATGAACTCAGGTGGAGTATAAAGTGATAGTGAGAGGCGTATACAGTCAAGATGGAATTTGTTCCTCTTATGTGTTGAGAGTTTAGATGTCTAAGGCCTGATAAAGTTGAATTGTAAAGAGAATGATCGCCTATGTCTCTTAGATCCAACATGACATCTAGTAACAAAGGGATATAATGATTGATTCACCTAAATCATTTTCAAGTAGGGTACTTGGAGAGGATGATGTTATTGAATGACACTTCGTCAAACACATTAGGGGTGGTGGACCGAGTTAGGCGGGATTCACCACTAGCATTAATTATCTACGTATCTCGTTCAAGTGGGAGATTGTTGGAATTTCGTATGCCCGAGACACTTATTTAGATTAATGTGGCTAACTGTGCTTGATCCAAGTCGGGTCATACCCAATAACGAGCTAGATAGACACCGGATTGTATTTGTTTAAGATATGATCTTTAAACGAATACCGAACACAAAGTTTAGGAAATCGGTTTTTCTGAAAAATTGCACTTGAAAGATTAAAATAAATAATTTGGATTATTTATTTATTTAATTATTTAATTGGTTAAATAATTAAGAAAAGATTATAAAATAGTTTTATAATAGTGTAGGCTAGTTTTATATATATATATATATATATAAATGAAACAAAAAAAAAAAAAAAAAAAAAAAAAAAAAACAAGAGAGAGTGTGGCCGGTTGGGTGGGACCCACCACCACCCCAACAAACCAATATTGTGTTGTGACTCTTGGACATTTTTTTTTGATATAAACACCCACTAGCTACACATGCAAACTTGTCTTGTCTTTCAAATTGAAGTGCAATAAAAAACTCTCCTCTCTCCCTCTCCCTAAGGTTCGGCCGAAACAAGGAAAGGAAGGAGGGCTCGGGTGGTCGGTTTCTCGTGTTCTCGTCCTAACACTCGTCCGGTGTTGCTCGTGGGTATCACCTCTTGAGGCATCCTACTCTTGGAGGCTAGCCCATCTTCCTCTTCATATCATCCTACTCTTTTGAGGTAAAAGAGTTATTATATTTTACATATTGTTAGCCTATTGTTCTTGTAGATTGATCCTATTTCGGGTTTTAGCCTTGTTACATATTGGTATGTTTCATAAAATTAACAATAGGTTGTAAATATTATCATGCTTCCGTTGCTAGATTAGTGAAAATGTTTCAACTAATACTCTAAAATAGATGCTAAAACCCAACACTTATTGCATCGAATCATCTGTGTTATTTTTCCTCAGTTCTAATCCGATTTAAAGGTGTGTAGGGTTGTTGTATCGTATAATCTCTGTCATTGATGTAAATCAAACATCGTTTCGACCCGTTTCGTGCCCTCGGTCTTTCGAAACCTCAACACCCGATTTTCAAACCTGTTATTACGTGGTCGTAATCAACTTGATCGTCTAGATCGTCTTAAAAACATGTTTTACGAGATCCGCAATCTCCAAATTGACCGAAATCACTTCGTATTGAACATCTAACTGTTGCCGATTCATATTCAGGCGAACTTACATTTTAGGCGAAGTTATCCTTAACTTCGCCTGAGGTTTAACTTCGCCTGACAATTAATTATGTAACAGTATATGAGGCGAAGTTGTGGTTAGGCGAAGTTATCATTAACTTCGCCTGGCCCTTTTTACTTAACATTTATCAGGCGAAGTTCAAGTTGAGGCGAAGTTGTTCCCAACTTCGCCCCACCTCTAACTTCGCCTATACAGAATAGATCATAACTTCGCTCATGGTAACAGGAGAACTTGTGATTTGCCTTGACGATTCTCTAACTTAGACTGTTTTGGTTGCAGAACTGGCTGCTGTAGCTGGAGCAGGTGGTGCAGGTGGTGAAGAAGGTGGAGACAACAACCGACAGTTTTTCCCGGGGCATAACATGTACATCACATTGGACCCGGATGCGAGCGGTGTTGATGATTTCCACGAGATCATCACGTTTCTACTACGCTCGCGTATATTCCACGCGATTACCACAACACTGCCGATATCTTTGCCAAACATTGAGGATTTCTGGCAGACAGTGGAATATGACTGTCGAGTCGAGCCCCCGGTTATGCGTGCAACGGTTAACAATCAGATAGTTCAGTTCTCGTCTGAACAGATCAGGGTGGCTTTACAGTTTGGGGATGAAACGCGAGACGATCCTATAGAATTTGTAGCTCCATTCCGAGATGGTGCATTTCTGAGGATGGGATATTCTGGTCCTTTGGGGGATACTCAGAGACGCAAGGGGTTCTTGCTAGACCAGTGGCGCTTTATCATGCATGTGATGATCGTGTGTATGTCGGGGAGAAAGGCTGGTACAGATGGAATGGGCGCGACCATGCAGTCGGCGATGACTGCACTGACTTACAATAATCGTTACAGCTTTAGTCAGATGGTATTCTACGAGATAGATCGTCAGAGACGAGCGGTGGCGCGTGAGAGATTTCTTATGTATCCAAGATTCCTACAAATGATCTTGAATCATGTTGCTCCCACGTTACCTCAGCGCCGCCTAATTAGATATGTGTAAAGTGTAAGCAAGAGGATCTTCGCTCAGTGTAGATCATCGAGTGCAAGAAGCAAGCCTGAGCTCCGTCCTCGACATACTCCATTATTCGGGTACTTAATCAACCCAGAGTATGTTCCAGCTCGAGGGGACGAGTTTCGAGATCCTCAACTACAACAGGCTGGAGCACCTCAACCACCTGAGGTACAACAAGCTATACCTACTGCTCCTGTTGTGTCACCGGAGGAAAATGTAGACCTTGATGAAGCGTTTGGCGGTCAAGGATTTTTTGATATGGAGCGTGTTGATCCTGAAGAAAATGTACAGGTCTCGGTAGCCCGGGTTTCTAGTGTGAATGTGGCTAGGGCAGCTCCGACGGTGGCTGATTCTGATTCGTCAGATGATGATGTGGCTGAAGCGAGACGGATTTTAGTAACACAAGAAAGGGTTCAAGGGAAGAGAAAGAGAGAAGATGATGACAGTGATTCAGATTTTGAAGAAGATTTACATCAGTTGGTTCGTAGATCGAGAAGGGAACGGACAGGTGCAGGTTCGGGAGCTGGTGAGAGCTCAAGGGTGGTACGTTTCACTCCACCCGCACTATCCGGTATGACCATTGTTCCGACATCATTACCAGTTACAAGGCCAAGCGCCACGGACGTTCCCGTGGTGGCTACCTCATCCTCATTCGGCCTACCACCCACTACATTCCAACTCTCGACTCCGGAGATTATGTCCTTGCCATCTCCAACTCTTACTCCATTGGAGGTCGTCGCAAGATTTATTGAGTCGACAGTTGTAGCTACTGCAGGGTTGTCAGTTACGATACCACCTGCGGTTACGTTTACGCCTACTTCTGAGGTCCCGGTTACATTGGAAATCCCTCCTCAGTACACTCAAGATATATCACACCTGAGGATTGATTTCGATGCAACCTTATCCGACTCGGAACTAATAGCAGCGCTTGAAAGGGTCGTGGCAGAACAATCAAGGGTAAATCTTATCCAGACCCATGCTATTCAGCGCCTCGTTGCAGAGAATCAGATACAGTCGTCCCTGCTGATCGAACATGGAAAAATAATTGATGCTTTGAAACAGTTCTTGGCATCTCAGGGGGAGACGAGCTGTAAGGGTGATGAGCTGAGGACTAAGAAGCGTAATGATCGAGACGATGATCCCAATGCATCGAAAGGTGCAGGTGGAGAGTTGCCAAGAACTGAACAAGCTCTTGGGACTTCCACATCTCAGGGGGAGTCAACAAGTGCAGCTGGCGGTTCAGGGGGTGATGAGGTGGTGGTCGTGGATGCTGAGATGATGGATGATGATGTTATAGGTGATGATGATGTGTTACCGGTTGAAGAGATAGAGAAGATTGGTGCTGAAATTGTCATAGACAGTGAGATTGAAGAGGGAGAGATTGTAGAGGAGAACATTGAGCACGAGATTCCAGAAGTTGATAAGGCAGATATAGGTCAAGATATGGGAAGCGATGAGACAGAATGGGAAGAGCAGCCAAGATGGAAAGAAGGCTACGCTCAGTGGTTTGTAAAGACTAAGAAACCGGCGGTCCCTACTATGTTCAAGAAAAGTTACAACATCAGGGGTTATGCTGAATCGAAAAAGGGGATTATATGCTGGTTATATGATGAGCAGTTGAGGCTCTTTGTGATTAAAAGGTATGATGGGGTTCAGTATTTCAAGAGGCTGTTGAATCGTTGAATACATTGCCTGAGTGTGAAGTGAAGGACTTAGCCAGATTGGGGTTGATAAACAGGAGTGATGATAACATGGCTAGGGTCATTGGAAAGATTGTCTGGAAGGAAAGTATAAAGGAGAAGAAGTTCGAGCTGTTAAAACCACAGAAAGGAAAGCTCATTGAAGACAAAGACAGAGGAATGAGAGCAGATGGCAAGCCTTGGATGATCATGAAGTATAAGCCGATCCGGTGTCTAAAAGAAGTGCCGATGAAACAAATGCCCAAGGATGTGCTCAAGGATTTGTGAAACAGCTGAAGCAGTAATGGAGGATGAAGATGAACAAGAGCTGCTGAGAGTGTATGATCCAATGCACTTGGTGAATTTGTCTCAAGCTGATCTGCAGGTGCAAAACGAGAAAAAGATATTTTATATTCCTGCTTGGAAAGAAGAAGCAAAGAAGTATCAAAGAGTTGTTTCGGTTTGTGTACGAGAAGGCGTTCATGCTTGAAGATGAAAGATACAAGACTTTTGGGATTACAAGACACGTGTTTGAAGATAGAAAGATGAAGCTACTGCCAAGGGGGAGTCTGTTGGTACATGATGTCAGTAGTTCAGTGTCTAGTGTATGTAATCGAGTTAGTTGGATTTGTATTTTGTATTAAGCGAAGTTAGCTCACAAGTTCGCTGATATAGGCGAACTTGTGGAATAAGCGAAGTTAGGGACAACTTCGCCTAAACATGTTAGGCGAAGTTGTCGACTGTTAAATAGTCTAGGTTACGGCAGAATAGTTTAATAGTTTTAAGTTTTCAGTTTACGAGTTATTCAGTTTGTGTAATCGGTGATCAGTGAATCACGTGTTTCCAGTTGCAATACAACGTGTCTTTGTTTATTGTAACGTGTGTTTGATCGTGTTAACGCGTATCGTCTTCTACGCTCGTATCGTCTTACGTAGGGTTTCCGCACCTACGTAGAACGAGATATTCCGTGTAGATCCGGCTGGGAACCTACACCTTAGATATTCTCAAACACTGCCCTGAAGGAGCAACTAGTAGACACCACAGTACCGCCACCATGGTCAGGAAAGTGTTTGATGAAGGATTCTTCTGGCCCACCATATACAATGACACACATGCTTTGATCCAAGAATGCGATCCTTGTCAAACAGCCGGAAACATCTCAACCAAGAATGAGATAGCTCAAAGAGGCATTCAAATTTATGAGGTCTTTGATGTATGGGAAATAGATTTCGTGGGCACATTTCCTAACTCATTCGGAAATAAATACATCCTTGTAGTAGTCGACTACGTGTCTAAATGGGTGGAAGCACAAGATCTACCCACTAACAATGCTCGGGTTGTACAATTTCTAAAAAGTTATTTTCACGATTCGGTACTCCAAATGCCTTAATCAACGACGGAGGTATCGATTGAAACCATACATTGATGGACCATTCGAGGCCACAAGTTCAAAGTTAATGGGCATCGATTGAAACCATACATTGATGGACCATTCGAGGCCATCTCGGAGGTAGTAATCCTGTATTAGAACCAATGAACATACTGGTAGTAGGGTCTAGCCAAGACCCTCATAAAACCAAGCCTTATATATATATTCCTTAGTTCTAAAAAAAAGTGATCCAAACACGGGCGCGGTGCTTCAGTTAGCACGGCCCCGTGCCATAATTTGCGGGTCGGAATCTTCGCTGCAAAAATCTCAGTCATACTAACTCGTAACAGAATTGTCAGACTAAGGCACGGGGCCGTGTTCCCTGAAACATGGGTCGTTCCTGGCAATTGTTTGGCTATAAATTGTGAAAGACCTGATTCGGGATATAAACATCATCATATACGTGTAGAACAATAAGATACGAATCGATAACTTTGTGTTTACCAGACTATATCATATGGAGGAAACATATAATAAAGGAATTGATAACATATTCACTCATAATCATCATTATATTCATATAACATTGAGAGTACAATCTGATTAGAAATCTCCAAAAACTATTACAAATTATGACATGTTAAGGCTTTATATACAAACCCCTATGGTAGCGTATAAGTATCTTGGCGTATAAGTCTTATACGCTGGTCTGACTTATACGGACCTTAACGTACTTTCTAATGTTGACAATTTAGCCCCTATAAAATACAATATGACATATTTAGCCCATAAGACCTAGCATTAGACAATAATGCTCTAACAAACTCCCCCTTGGATATTGCTAGATCTTTGCATCTTCAGTCAATACCAAATACCCTCTTACGATACACCTTTCTCACTTAATCAAATGACAGCTTTGTTGAACCTTGTTGTGATGTTGGACGAGAAACTCTAATCGGCATAAATTGAAATATATTCCACGATGCCTGAGTAACTCGATCCTGACGTAAAGCTTCCATCTCAGCCTCAAATATTGCTTGTTCAACACTGACAGCTCTCCTGTTTCATTCCCAAGCCCTTCCAAAATGTATCTTCTTATCAAAGCATAAATCCACCACTTTCAGGAACTTGTTGACTTGAGTCTTGACTTTATCATCAGTGCATTGGATCCTGTTCAAATGTAATACCTCTATTTCTTTCAACAAACAATTCACCACCCACATAGGATCGTACACTCGAATCACATCATACTTCTCTTCCCCATGATCCAAGTAGATACTCGCTTTACCAGTCAATGCTAAGTAGGACCAACAAAGGAAATAAGGATGAAAAACATGTTCCATTGGGTACAACGGTATCACGTGTAAAGAATCTGGTCATATATATTTCAATTTATGTATCAGCTCACATTCAGGATTCTTTCGATTCCATTGGGTACCCGAATCCTCATTTAGCCTCAATCACCATAAATTCCCAAATCTCCTTAACATGACCACTTTTTGGCTTGCATATTAAATCATAATGCATACAAATATCATGAACAGCGAACCACGACGAAGACTTCAACTCCGTCAAACTATTGAAGTATTGCACTCCAAATAGTCTTTGAATACCAATCTTTAGAATCTTGCTCAAATATGCAATACTGATACACTTTCCCTGTGCAACATCCTTTTGCGTCTTCTTATTGTATTTCACCAGGTTTAACTATACTTGCTTCGGCTCAACAACACGATCTGGAAACCAACCTTTCATTTCATCCTTACTTACTTTCTTTGGTTGTTCATAAGGATTTGGTTCCATCTCGATTTCCTCATCAAAAATTTCATCAAATGAATCAAACTCTTCAGCGTCTCCAACATACTTGACCGCTTCATGTTTATCATCAAATTCTACATCTGGATTCAACCAGTCTTCATTTATCTCTGGTTCATTGATATCCTTTTCAAAAATAAATATTAGTTCTTCAACAGAAACATCCAACATATTAGCCAACTCAGATTTATCAACTAGAATCTCCCCCTCCTCTAATTCATCAACCATGTTAAATACTCGAAAATTAGAGGTATCAAAATATTCTAACTCCTCCAATGGTTTTATCGGTAGGTGCAGCATTAGATTTAGACTGTTGTTGGGGTTCATCATGTTGAACATCTCCACTAATAAAGTCAATATTCTTTTTAGACTCACCAGATGTAGCACCAACACCTAATTGTGGAGTCTCATCATAGTCATCATAAGCTAAATCCCAAAATTCAATTTCTCCTCATCTTCTTTCTCTTCTTCCTCATCATCTTTCTTTTCTTCAACAATAGGATCAACATGTTCACTAACAGCCACAGGTTCATTCACCTATATTACCACGTCACTAGAACCACCAGCCTGCACAGAAGCATACACCACATTATCAACTATGATTGGCACTTCAATCTTTGGCTATCCCTTTTCAGCAGCTTTATCAGCATCATACTCAACATGAAATGTTGCTTCAGCAACGCCAATGTCACCACCATATACACGTTCAAAGACAGTTTCACTAGATTCAGCTCTATCAACTTCAGAATTAAGTCTAATCCCGAGCTTCTTTTCAATGATGACAAAGTATTTCATGTGCTCATTCAACAAGTCATCAGCTAGCTTTCTCTTTCGTTCACTTTCATCCAACCTTTTCTTGATTTCAACATTATCAGCCCTTAAACGGTTATTTTCTTCAACAAGACTTGTAATCTTAAAATCATGATTCTCAACTTTATCTTTCAACAAATCAAATTCAACTCTTGATGACCCATATAATTGTAAGTAAACATTAGAAAAGTTTCCAAAGGATTGTTCTGATGCTTTAGAATCAGCCTTTTGAGTTTCTTGTTGCACGGGTTCTTCAATAATTGGAGTAGTTTTAGAAAATTTCTTAGCAGTAGGATTTTTCATAAGTTAATCAATTGTATCATCAAAAATCACTACTAATTCAGGTCTTTGATATCTCAAGAGTCTTTTTAACATTTACTTCCTGATCTTTAACAACTACATCCTCTGGTTCATCCACCAAGCATAAATAAATCACAGACCTTTTCACCATATGCTTAACTTGTTTCTTTTTTGGCTTGCTATACTCAGAAACATACGTCTCATCTTTATCGTCTTGATCAAAAATTATCTTTGTTTGTCTCTCCTTTCTCAAATCATACATAGCACGAGAATCAGCCCAAATAGTCTTAATAACTTCAGAATCAGAGTCAGTTTTCTCTCCATCTGGATCAGCCTTTGGTTCAGCATTAACAACATTTGGCTCAACAGCAGGTTGTTGTGGAGCAGGAATAGGAGCAGTAGGTGTTATCGGCTCAGCTTTAACCGTTCGTTTTCTTTTATTTTTACCCTTTTGTGTCCCTTCAGCTACATCTTCCTCAGCTTTCATGAACCAATGACCACCAATAGGCACAAACCTTTGCATTCGAACATTTTCGTTTTCTCGATCAGAATTACTACCATCATTCTTCCATTTGTGATGGTGCAACATACTCAGGATTGCGTAAATACCCAAATAAAGCTTTAAACGCAGGTATTTCTTCCTCTGGTTTCTTCTTGTACGACTTGAGCTTAGCACATCCATTCACTAACATTTGTGGCAATTTGATCTCTTCACTCATCTTAACAACATTTGGGAACTTATAATCAACAATCTGTTAAGTAAAATATTTGATTTGAAATGACCTAATAAAGTCTAAGGAAGATTGGAATCTTCTCAACCTCTTCAGTATTTGCTAAGTATGGAAACCGAGCACACTTGGACATCCGAGCAGGGTTTTACTTGATCTAGCAAGGTATTTTGCCTATCTGGCGGGGTTATCTTCTTGAAGTCTTCTTTAGTGATAATCCGAGCAGGGTGCACTTCATCTAGCAAAGATGTTCTTCTAGTCGGGCACAGTTTACTAACTAGCAAGCCCCAGACTGAACTAATCTCATCAAGCCAAGTAATTGGAATATCTAGCAAGGTTTGATTAATAATATGTAATCCGAGCAAGCTTGTTGAAAGTCGTCAAGAATTGTTCAAAGTACTTTCTTGGGAAAGGTTCAACTCATAGCAAGCTACAGTGCTATTGGCACAGCTCAAACAGTGTTACTAGCACACTATGGTTTGCTTAATAAGTTATCATTTGACAATGGGTTGAAGGGATTAAGGAAGAATAGTTTGCTCGTAGGACCATAACAAGCAAAGTTTGCTATGGTCAAGAAGGCTGAAGTCTGCTAGATGAGTATTTCAGTCTACTCGGAGAACTGTTCCCCAGCACACTTCAAAGTTACCAGGTCTACTCGTAAAGGACAAATGGCACAAAGCCTACTCGGTGAAGACAAATGACACAAAGTCTACCCGGAAGACTTGTCCCACACTTAGTATAGTTTTGAATATGTAATTTGATTATGTACCAATCATTAGGGTTTTAGAAGGAATGAAAGCTGTAAAACGGTGACAGGCCTATAAATAAAATATTTTAGGGCACGCCTATAAGGGACATGAGAGCTACAGACGCGTGACACTTTTCAGACCTAAAAGAATATTTTCTGATATTGAGTGTGACGGCTGTCATAGGATTAGTATGGACAATACATTCATTACAAGAAACCCAAATAGATTAACATTTGTATGAATCATTTCTATAACTGGAAATCTTTTGAGTGATTGTTTGTGTTTGTTACATTTATTAATCCTTAAGCAACAATTCTGTTTGTTTCTGATTCCACCGTTAACAAACAGATTTCTTATCTAAAATCGCAACCTTCATTAACCTTCTTGTCGACACATTTATTGTGTGGGTTATGACTTAATTGTCAATGTGAGCGATCCATCCTCTCAGTTACGGGACCGACAAGTGGTATCAGAGCTTTTTCGTTGCTGTTTTGGTGAAGAAATTATTGCTAGTTGCAGATCTGAAGAAGAAGGATGATGCAAGCAGACCACTGTTCCATTGAAATAAGACATCAGCTACTCTGTTCTTCATTTTATCCTAGATCTACAATCTTTGGTATTTTCTGTTTCTCGTGTTTACTTAAATTTGCATTTTTATTTGTGATTCTTGCTCCAATCGAACCAGAACCTCAGATCCAGAGATTTACAACTCAGATCTTATTGTTTTTCTAAATTCGATTTTTACTTTGTTTTCTAGTTTTACTTATTTTTATTCAAAATCATTTTACAAAAATACAAAAATATGTCTAGCTTTGAAGAGCAAGAAGTGTCTACTAACAAAATACCAAGGTTAACAGGACATGATAACTTCATCAAATGAAAAGTTTTATTTGAGGCTGTCGTTAGCTACAATGACATTGATATGTGGAATAGTATAAAGAATGTTCCTTATGTGGCTCAAGAAGCAAATCCCAACCCAGCCGTGGGTGAGCGAATGAGGAAGGTAGACGACAGAGCCCTAGCTATGTTGAAGTTGGGTCTGTCTTTGGACATTTTGACTAAAGTTGCTCATCATAGAACTGCCAAGAAAATGTATGATGCAATTTTAGAAATGTTTGAGGGGAATACCGAATTGAAGAACATTAAGAAACAAAGGCTCAAGCAACAGCTGGAGAGGTTTAAGTACAAAGATGGGGAGAGATTGAAATCTATCATTGAAAGATTTCTTGCAATTGTCAATGATCTTAGAACCACTGATTATATGATGACTGACTTTGACTTGAATACCAAACTGCTGAATTCAATGCCAAAGGAATGGTATACAACCAGCAAATTCATTATTCAAAAGCCAAAATTTGAACAATTAATGGTGGATGATGTTATTTGCTTTCTTCAAGTTGCCGAAATTGAGATGATTAAAAATGAAATGATCAAGGAAGAGAAGCCATTCTTCAATGTGTCAAATTCTTCGATTGCACCAATGGGAAGCTTGTCAACTTAAAACCAACAACAAATTCCTATAATTGAAGAGCCAATTGATCATGGTGTTGATACACCTAAAGGTTTTGTTGGAGGAAGTTCAAGCAATTCAGGAGGCCAATCAAGGTTCAATGTCCAACTCATTGATGATAGTGAGTCCGCTTCAATGGCAAATGGACAAGTAACTTATGCTACTGGAAGCATTGGTCAGGGGAATGAGACTCAAGCCTTGTTCTCAATGTTCACTGAATCTTATAATGCATTTGTGGCCATGAACTTGATTCATACAAGTGTCATCCAAGATGATCAAGAACAAATAGATGCTGATGACCTTGAGGATATGGATTTAAAGTCGCAGGCTGCAATGCTTGCAATAAAAAGCAAGAGGTTGTTCAACAGGACAGGAAGATCTTTAAGCAAATGAAAGGATCGGTTTTGACAAGTCAAAGGCAATTTGCTATAACTGCCAACAGCCAGGACACTTTGCAAGAGAATGTAACCAACTCATGAACTTTTAAGCAAATCAATATCAAAACCACCATCCTAGAAACCAATTCCAATACCCCCAAAACCAGCAAAGAAACATCAACACCAACTATCAACAACCTCAATTGAACAATCAATAATTTGACCCCCAAAATAAAAATTTTCAAAGAAAAAATCAAAACTTCCAAAATCAGAACCCTCCTGCTCCAGCCAACAACCTCAACAGGAATCATCAGAATCAACCAAGAAATCAAGGGAATGTTGCACTTGCAGCACAATAGGAAGGTGATTTTGATTGGAGTAACCATGAAGATGACATCACTCAAGCAAATGTTGCTTTTATGGCTAAGATTGAACAAAAGTAAGGTGACTTTGATTGGAGTAATCATGAAGAGGACATCACACAAGCAAATGTTGCTTTTATGGCCAAGATTGAGAATGATGTTGGAACTTCTTCTTCTTATTCTTCACAGGTACATTCAGATTCCATACTTGACTTACTTGAAACTATAGATGCATTGAATGTGAAGGTAGGTAAGTTGGAAGATGAATCCTTTAGAAAAGAAAGCATGATAAATGGGTATCAAGCTAGTGATATTATCTATGAGGAAAGAATCAGAAGTCTTGAAGAAGACTGTGTAATCAGTTATAGAACCCAATCAAGGTATGTAACAGAGATTGAAGGTCTGAAAAAGATGATTGTTGATGAGAAGGTAAAGAACACCAAAATTGAAGTTGAGAATGAGTTCTTAAAGAACCTGGTGTCCACAGGAAACATATGTGGAATTCTTAACAAAGTTAAAGATGAAGACAAGTACAAGGTTGTTCCTTCACCGTTCAACCACAACTATTCTCTTGGTGTTGACAAAGAAAAGAGAGAAGCTTATCTCAACCAGTTCAGAGATGATTTTAAAGACAAATAAGAGTTCATTGACATGTATGAAATGGTTGAAGTAAGCAAGTATGGAGAATTTGTTTTCAAGGAAGTGGTAAAGGATGATTAGTTAATTGGTGTGTAGGTGTCTGAAGATGATTTCACTGAAGGTGACTTAAATGTTGATGATTTGAGTGACTCAAGTAATCAAGTCTCAGATGAAGAGATCAAGGAAGCAAAAAAGAATAGAAGGTTCAAGAAACCAGACTCAATTGATAAACTACCTTTGTACCCACCTATAACTCCAAGAATGAAGAGACTAAAAGAGAAGATGAAGAAAGAACATGTGTTTTAGATATATGTGAAAGGAAGAAGTTGAGCTATAATGCATTAAGACCACCTTGAAAGAACTCGGTGTATGTTGATCCCCTAATGCAATGCTCTCGAACATTTCTTTAGCCTCCTCTATGGTGAGTTTATCGAGCATGTTTCCTCCGGCGGCGGTATTGAACCGCTTTTGGATTTCGGGAGTAAGACCGTTATAGAATTTTTCAACCACAGCCCAATCGTTTAGGCCATGCTGAGGACAACGGCTTATAAGAGTTTGGAAACGCTCCCACGCAGAATAGTAGGACTCGCGTAGACGCCCGACCTTCGATGGAGGAAAATACTTCCTAAGAAACTTGGATTGCAAGTCAGCCCATGTGGCGATTGAGGCATTCGGAATAGAGTCAAACCATGTAGCAGCACGACCAGAAAGTGGGAACGGAAATAACTTAAGATGAATGACGTCGGACGAGATATTATTAATATTAAATGTTTCGTAGATCCGCACGAATCGGGACAGGTGTCCCGGAGCATCTTCGTCATCCAAACCGTGATACTGAGCAGAATTAGTGATAGAATTCATGACGTGAGAGGGAATTTTCCAGTTTTGATTATTGGTCGCAGCAGGTCGGACAATTGCAGATCGGGCTCCCACGATGCCATCGTTTGCTCTAGCATGAACGGTTTGTCTCGGCGGTGGAACGACGTCACCCATATCTATTCTAGGAGTAGAGACGCTAACCTGGATGTCGGGTGAATCGCTCTCGCTATCTGTAGTCTCCTTAAGTCGCTCCTGAAACTCTCTCTCGGGCTCTTTTGATGCAGTGAATAAAGGTGGGCCTTGCGAACGAGTATTATGCATGAACTAAAACAAAATTTATTTAATTTAATTATTTTTTTTAGAAAACCTAAAGGCACAAATAGCAAGTAAAGGCACCTAAAGGAAAATAACAACTAAAAAGCAAATAAACAAATAAACAGATCAGATAATCAACTCGGTTTAAACAAAGAATTTGCCAGTGTCCCCGGCAACGGCGCCAAAAACTTGATGTGTGAAAAGTGTGTATAATATTAAAACCAAGTTTTACCGAATTTACCTAAAAATAAATCACACACAATCGGCAAGTGTACCGGACGCAATGTAGCTAGAAAGTAAGAACGGATATCGAACCTTGGACACTATGGGTAAACTCTTATTATTAAACCTAAAAGATTACTAATCTAGACTTTCTTTTGATTTTTTAGATTTTTTATATTAATTAAACTAATAAAACGTAACTAATTAAAATTAACTAAAAACAAAACTTTATAAAAATCGAGTTTTAAAACAAATATGAGAAACGACTACCTAGGTAATGGAATCCCACTAGTTAAAATTAATAGTTAACGAACTTGACTTGGTTGAAAAACAATATCTTAAAAATATGACCCTAAAGACCACTAAAGTACGCTAGATCGCCCCCCCGGCCTCACCAATGACACCCTATAACTCTAATGACATGTGAAGCTTAATTGTTAAAGGTTTGGATCACCTCCCGGTCTCACCTTGCCTAATAATATTATGGTACCCCAAAACCCAAATCACCTCCCGGTCTCTTCGGATACAATATATATTTATATAAAAGGGGTATTTGTAATTAACTTGAACACAACTTGTATCACAATAATCTTAGGGACCTAGGATAACTCACTCCCGTGCAATTATTACCCAAACCCGCAAAAGACAAAGATGACACAACATTAAATTACCTCCCGGTCTCTCTAGTGAAAGAACAATAAAATCTAATAAACTTTTATAAATTACTCCTACGATTTTTTCGACCATAAATCGCATACAAGTTGAAAACACAAAGTAAACAACCTAATCATGTGTCTAACAATCACCAAAAACTATTAAACACAAGTGGAATAAATATTAAAGTAATAAACTAGATTTAATCACTCAACAATATTGTGAACAAACCAATTAAAAACTTTACCATAATATCAAATCAACCAACAATCAATAGTAGTTCGTCAAACCATTAATCTAACATAGTGTTCAAACAAAACCTAGGTAGTATAAATTATTTAGGTACTCATAATAAAGTATGAAACAAAAATAAAATAACTATTAAAGTTCATCAAAATATTAAAAATTAAGTTGACCTTGTTTCACAGCCAATAGACTTACGAAAATAATAACAATATATTCTGCTTTCTTGATTTCTTCACGTGAGCAACACCTACTATACACCACAAATTTGTGGTGTATTATTCTTCTTGAATAGGCTTCACGAGACCACCACCAAAACCAATTATTCGACGTATATTATGTGCCATAGTAGCCGGCTTCAATCTATATTAATATATCTCTCTCGTAGGGTTACAAAAAAATATCCTTCTATCTCTTCACGCCAAATCCATCTACGGCCCACTAGAAGATTAAAACAAAGCCTTATAAGTTGTCATGATTTATTGCGAACCAACTCTTTGTAGGCCAAGTTTTAGTGAACTAATCTAATAAACCAACTCCTTGTGATATCCCTGTCCAAAACGAAAACATGCATGGATTTATATATTTATACTTTAAAATAATAACATCCAATGTAATTCACAAATAATAATTAATCAAACGGCATAATTTAAATTCTGTGTAAATACCAATAATAATAGTAGTAGTAGCAGCAAATAAAATTTATTTGAATATTACTCGTTGGTTTCAAGTTTAGTAAAAAGAAAATACTTAATATTAGTACATTGTCTTTTGAAACCTTTCAAATTCAAAATATGAGCACCAACGAATATATTTGATAAAAAGCATCCAAATGCTACTCAAAAGTATAGGAAATATTTATATAAGTTATGTATATTTTAGACCATATTAGTTGATGATCAAGAAACATGACCTGATCATAAAATTCTGAATAAAGTCTTATTAAATACTCGAGCTATGCATGATATTCGTAAGGAACGTTGATCAAAGAAAAAGTTTGATGATGATGAGACATATGTTCTTGAAACAAGTCAGCCGGAAAAAAAAGGAAGAAGTTGAGTTTTTGAAAGAAAAGGTCGCAAATCAAGATGTGAATATTACAAGTCTGGTTGATGAGAATGATCATCTAAGGGTTGATAATGTTGAAATAAATGAGAGGCTAGACGAGAGTGAATGGAAAAGGATGTTAGCTGATGATTTACTTGTTGAACATATGAAATACTTTGTATCGTCGAGCAAAAGGTGGGTATTTGTTTTAATTCAGAGGTTGATAGAGCTGAATCCGGTAACACTGTGTTTGAAATGGTTTATCTGGAGATGTTAGTGTGGTTGAAACGTCTTTTCGTGTTGAGTATGATTCTGAAAATGCTGTTGATAAAGGCAAGTCTAAGATAAATAAACCTATTGTTGTTGATGATACTGTTGATGCTTTTGTTCAATCTGGGGAATCTAGTCATGTTGATATACAGGTTACTGAACCGGTGATAGAACCTGTGATTGATCCTTTAATTGTATAACCTGTTGAACAACAAACTATTCAAGTTGCTGAAGTAAAGGTTGCAGTGGAGAAGGAAGAAGAAAAAGAAGATGAGGAGATGGTAGCTTTTGGAGATTCAGATGATGATGATTATCATGATTTAGATGATGATGATGATACACCACAAGGCGGTGTAGGTGCTGCTACTGACAAGTCTGATAAGAAATTTGATTCTAATGGTGGTGATGTTCAACAAGATGAACCCCAACAGAAATCAGAATCTAAAAGTGCACCGGCCGATAAGCGTTTTGAGGAATTAGAAGATTTTATTACTTCTGACTTCGGTGTTTCAAATATGGTGAATGAACTTGAAGAGGGGGAGATTCTTATAGACGTGTCTGAAATGGCAAAGATGTTAGAGGTCTCTGTTGAGGAGTTAACATTTGATTTTGAGAAGAATATTCCTAAACCTGAAATCAATGAAGACTAGTTGAATCCTAATGAGGAATTTATTGATAAACCAGAAGCGGTCAAGTATGTTGCTGAACAAGAAGAGTTTGATTCATTTGATGAAGTGTTTGATGAGGAAATAGAAGTTTAGTAAAACTGAAATGAATGATTCGTATGCAGATCATGCTGAGGTTCCTAAACAAGTTTATCTGAATCCTGTGAAATATTATTAGAACACTTAGAAGGATGTTGCTTTGGGAAAGTGTTTGAGTATTGCTTATATAAGTAAGGTTCGAAATATCAGGATACGAAGACTATTGGGAGTACAATACTTCAATAGTTTAATGGAGTTGAAGACTTTGTCGGGGTTTGATGCATATGATATTTGTATGCATTATGATTTGTTGTATAAACCAAAGAGTGGTCCGGTGAAAGAGATATGGGAGTTTATGGTTAATGAGGAAAAGTGTGGTTTCAAGAAATGGACACCTCAATTGCCTAAGGTGTTAAAATCACGAAATCGTAAAAATCCCGAAGGAAATTGATAAGGAGTTTGAGGTATACAAGGCCAGACTCGCTACGTGTTATCCCGTTGTGCCCAATGGAACAGGATTTTCATCCTTATTTCCTTTGTTGGTATTATTTGGCGTTGAATGGTGAAGCAAGTATCTACTTGGATCGTGGGAATGAAAAGTATGATGTTATTCGAGTGTATATCCAATGTGGTTGGTAAAATGTTTGTTGAAAGACATTGAGACGTTACATATGAACAATATACAGTGCAATGATGATCAAATAAAGACGCAAGCAAGCCAGTTTCAAAAAGTTGTGGATATGTGCTTTGATAAGAAGATACATATGGTTTAGCTTCAGAAACTAATTAGAGGGTAGTCAGTGAAGAACAGCAAAAGGCTTGAGGCTGAAATGGAGGCTAAATGTCAAGATCGAGTTACTGAGGCGTCATGGAATAGATTTCCAAATGTCTATGGGTGTATCTCGTCCTACTTCACAACAAGGTTCAACCAAGCTGTCTTTTTGAAGAAGTTCCAAGGAAAGAGTTTCGGAAAAGAGTTTTTGGTATGGATTGAAGACCTAGAAATATCCAAGGGGGTGTTTGTTAGAGCATTAATGTCTAATGCTAGGTCTTGTTGACTAAATATGTCAAATATATAAAGTACAAGGGCTGAAAATGACAAGTTTAGATATTTGTTAAGGAACGTATAAGTGTAGCCAACGTATAAGACTTATATGCGGCGTATAAGTCTTATATGCCATGATACTTACACGCTCCATAGGTTTATGTATAAATAGTCGTTCATGTCCGAAAATTGCAATTGTTATGATCACTTGAACTCACTTTGTAATATCAATATATTGAAGCTTAGTAGTGATTGTGTTGTGAATCCTTTATGATATTATTCCGCAATACTGTTTAGTATAGCAAATACAATTTAATTGATCATAATCATTTAGTTTACACGTACATTATATTATGCATGATTTGGATCATGTTCTTTCAGTTTTCCTAGTAGATTTTGTGATTTTAGACATGGAGGTAGACAAAGGTGTACCTCTGATATTAGGAAGACCATTTTTAGCCACTACATAGGCTATTATTGATGTTTGCACCGGCAAACTCACTCTTAGGGTCAATGATGAGGCAATCAAGTTTGATATAGGAAAGTCTATGCAACATCCACAGCATCACGATGACACATTATACTGTGTCGACATCATTGATTCTATCGTGAGTTGCTATGTGCGAGACTCCTCCATCACTAAACCACTAGAAACACAAGTCTTAACCAAAACAATCACCAAACCCATTTTAGAAAACGAAAATATCGATGCCGACAACAATCAAGAATCATTGGAAGTAGTATGTGAAATCACCGAGTGTAATGAAAAAGCAAAACCATCAATCGAAGAACCACCAGCCTTGGAGTTAAAATAACTCCCAAACCATCTCGAAAATGCCTTTCTAGAAAAAGACTCTCAACACCCAGTAATTATTTCACCTCACCTTATTAAAGAAGAGAAAGGCGAACTTCTTAAGGTTCTTAAAAACCATAAGAAAGCTATCGCATGTAAGATCATGGATATCAAGGGAATTAGTCCTTCATTTTGTACTCACAAAATCCTCATGGAGGAAGAATACAAACCCGTCGTCGAACATCAAAGTCGTCTTAATCCCAACATGAAAGATATGGTGATGAAAGAAGTTATCAATCTCCTTGATGTCGGGTTAATCTACCCAATCTCATATTCACCTTGGGTTAGTCCAGTTCAAGTAGTACCCAATAAGGGAGGAATGACAGTAGTAATTAACGAAAAGGACGAGCTAATACCAATAAGGACCATCACAGGCTGGCGAGTTTGCATTGATTACCAGAAGCTTAATGAAGCCAGAAAAAAATATCATTTTCCACTTCCTTTTATCAATCGAATGCTTGAACATTTATCTATAAAAATGTTCTACTATTTTCTTGATGGATTCTCCTGATACTTTCAAGTTCCCATTGCTCCTGAAGATCAGGAGAAAACCACATTTACATGTCCATGACACTTTCGCTTACCAAAGAATGTCATTTGGATTATGTAACGCTCCGGCCACCTTCCAAAATTGCATGGTGCCCATATTTCATGAAATGACGGAACACTCTATGGAAGTTTTCACGGACGAATTCTCAGTTTTTAGAGACTCCTTCGATCATTGTCTGAAAAACTTAGACAAAATGTTAACTAGGTGTGAAGAAGTTAACTTTGTACTCAACTGGGAAATTTGTCACTTTATGGTCAAAGAGGGCATTTTTCTTGGTCATAAGATATCCCAAACAGGAATAGAATTTGATAGAGCAAAGATCGAAATCATATCCAAACTTCCACCACCAACTTCAGTCAATGTAATTAGAAGTTTTCTAGGTCACACAAGATTCTACCGTTGCTTCATAAAAGACTTTTCGATAATTGCTAGACCTATGACCAAATTCTGGAGAAAGATGCACCATTTGTCTTCTCTGAAGAATGTGTTGAATCGTTCAACATATTAAAAGACAATCTTGTCAACGCACCAATCATGACTACACCTGATTGGACTCTTCCATTCGAAATAATGTGCGATGAAAGTGACTTTGTAGTTGGATCCGTACACTGACAACGCAAAGAAAAATATTTTCACCCAATTTACTATGCTAGTAAAACTCTTCATGATGCACAAGAATATTACACCACAAAAAAAAAATATAAGTCGTAGTTTTTGTCTTTGAAAAATTTAGATCCTACCTAGTTCTTTCCAAAACCTTGGTGTGCCGATTTCGCGTACTATCTAACTTGTGACATCCTAAAAAGGGGGCTAACTTTCAAAAACCGAAGAAATTCTTCTTTGACCTTATGTTCTACATTTGGGAAGACCCTTAATTGTTTAGGATAGGAGCCGATCAGGTTGTTCTTAGGTGTATATCAGGAAAGAAAACCTTAGATATTCTCAAACACTGCCCTGAAGGAGCAACTAGTAGACACCACAGTACCGCCACCATGGTCAGGAAAGTGTTTGATGAAGGATTCTTCTGGCCCACCATATACAATGACACACATGCTTTGATCCAAGAATGCGATCCTTGTCAAACAGCCGGAAACATCTCAACCAAGAATGAGATAGCTCAAAGAGGCATTCAAATTTATGAGGTCTTTGATGTATGGGAAATAGATTTCGTGGGCACATTTCCTAACTCATTCGGAAATAAATACATCCTTGTAGTAGTCGACTACGTGTCTAAATGGGTGGAATCACAAGATCTACCCACTAACAATGCTCGGGTTGTACAATTTCTAAAAAAGTTATTTTCACGATTCGGTACTCCAAAAGCCTTAATCAGCGACGGAGGTATTCACTTTTGCAATGCCCTAATGGACAAAGTCTGAGCACGATATGGAGTTCACCATCGTTTGGCAAACCCATACCATCCGAAGACCAGTGGGTAAGTAGAAGTCTTGAGTCGAGGGATAATAAGGATCCTCGTGAAACTATTGGGATGACTCAAAAAAATTGGCAGAAAAGTTAGATAACGCTTTTTGGGCCCTTAGGACAGCCTACAAAACCTCTATAGGAACAAAACCTTTCAAACTTGTTTATGGGAAAGCATGTCATCTAATAGTAGAACTAAAACACAAAGCTTACTGGGCTATTAGAGCAGTGAACTTTGATCTAATGTCCGCCGGTAAAAACCGGGAAGATCATATTTATGAGCTGGAAGAACTAAGAGCACTGGCCTACAACAAAATCTTAGTCTTACAAAGAAAAGACTAAACGTCTACACGACGCCAACATAAAAAGTTTCAAATTCCCGATCGTGTACTGTTGCATAACACACGTTTACGTCTTTTCCCAAGAAAATTGAAATCTCGTTGGACAGGCCCATACATAGTTGAAACAATTTTTGACTATGGGACAGTTGAGATTTCAAATTCAGACGGCCACAAGTTCAAAGTTAATGGGCATCGATTGAAACCATACATTGATGGACCATTCGAGGCCATCTCGGAGGTAGTAATCCTGTATTAGAACCAATGAACATACTGGTAGTAGGGTCTAGCCAAGATCCTCATAAAACCAAGCCTTGTATATATATTCCTTAGTTCTAAAAAAAAGTGATCCAAACACGGGCGCGGTGCTTCAGTTAGCACGGCCCCGTGCCATAATTTGCGGGTCGGAATCTTCGCTGCAAAAATCTCAGTCATACTAACTCGTAACAGAATTGTCAGACTAAGGCACGGGGCCGTGTTCCCTGAAACATGGGTCGTTCCTGGCAACTGTTTGGCTATAAATTATGAAAGACCTGATTCCGGATCATAAACATCATCATATACGTGTAGAACAATAAGATACGAATTGATAACTTTGTGTTTACCAGACTATATCATATGGAGGAAACATATAATAAAGGAATTGATAACATATTCACTCATAATCATCATTATATTCATATAACATTGAGAGTACAATCTGATTAGAAATCTCCAAAAACTATTACAAATTATGACATGTTAAGGCTTTATATACAAACCCCTATGGTAGCGTATAAGTATCTTGGCGTATAAGTCTTATACGCTGGTCTGACTTATACGGACCTTAACGTACTTTCTAATGTTGACAATTTAGCCCCTATAAAATACAATATGACATATTTAGGCCATAAGACCTAGCATTAGACAATAATGCTCTAACAAACTCCCCCTTGGATATTGCTAGATCTTTGCATCTTCAGTCAATACCAAATACCCTCTTACGATACACCTTTCTCACTTAATCAAATGACAGCTTTGTTGAACCTTGTTGTGATGTTGGACGAGAAACTCCAGTCGGCATAAATTGAAATCTATTCCACGATGCCTGAGTAACTCGATCCTGACGTTAAGCTTCCATCTCAGCCTCAAATATTGCTTGTTCAACACTGACAGCTCTCCTATTTCTTTCCCAAGCCCTTCCAAAATGTATCTTCTTATCAAAGCATAATCCACCACTTTCAGGAACTGGTTGGCTTGAGTCTTGACTTTATCATTAGTGCATTGGATCCTGTTCAAATGTAATACCTCTATTTCTTTCAATGAACAATTCACCACCCACATAGGATCGTACACTCGAATCACATCATACTTCTCTTCCCCACGATCCAAGTAGATACTCGCTTTACCAGTCAATGCTAACTAGGACCAACAAAGGAAATAAGGATGAAAAACATGTTCCATTGGGTACAACGGTATCACGTGTAGAGAATCTGGTCATATATATTTCAATGTATGTATCAGCTCACATTCAGGATTCTTTCGATTCCATTGGGTACCCGAATCCTCATTTAGCCTCAATCACCATAAATTCCCAAATCTCCTTAACATGACCACTTTTTGGCTTGTATATTAAATCATAATGCATACAAATATCATGAACAGCGAACCACGACGAAGACTTCAACTCCGTCAAACTATTGAAGTATTGCACTCCAAATAGTCTTTGAATACCAATCTTTAGAATCTTGCTCAAATATGCAATACTGATACACTTTCCCTGTGCAACATCCTTTTGCGTCTTCTTATTGTATTTCACCAGGTTTAACTATACTTGCTTCGGCTCAACAACACGATCTGGAAACCAACCTTTCATTTCATCCTTACTTACTTTCTTTGGTTGTTCATAAGGATTTGGTTCCATCTCGATTTCCTCATCAAAAATTTCATCAAATGAATCAAACTCTTCAGCGTCTCCAACATACTTGACCGCTTCATGTTTATCATCAAATTCTACATCTGGATTCAACCAGTCTTCATTTATCTTTGGTTCATTGATATCCTTTTCAAAAATAAATATTAGTTCTTCAACAGAAACATCCAACATTTTAGCCAACTCAGATTTATCAACTAGAATCTCCCCCTCCTCTAATTCATCAACCATGTTAAATACTCAAAAATTAGAGGTATCAAAATATTCTAACTCCTCCAATGGTTTTATCGGTAGGTGCATCATTAGATTTAGACTGTTGTTGTGGTTCATCATGTTGAACATCTCCACTAATAAAGTCAATATTCTTTTTAGACTCACCAGATGTAGCACCAACACCTAATTGTGGAGTCTCATCATAGTCATCATAAGCTAAATCCCAAAATTCAATTTCTCCTCATCTTCTTTCTCTTCTTCCTCATCATCTTTCTTTTCTTCAACAATAGGATCAACATGTTCACTAACAGCCACAGGTTCATTCACCTATATTACCAGGTCACTAGAACCACCAGCCTGCACAGAAGCATACACCACATTATCAACTATGATTGGCACTTCAATCTTTGGCTATCCCTTTTCAGCAGCTTTATCAGCATCATACTCAACACGAAATGTTGCTTCAGCAACGCCAATGTCACCACCATATACACGTTCAAAGACAGTTTCACTAGATTCAGCTCTATCAACTTTAGAATTAAGTCTAATCCCGAGCTTCTTTTCAATAATGAAAAAGTATTTCATGTGCTCATTCAACAAGTCATCAGCTAGCTTTCTCTTTCGTTCACTTTCATCCAACCTTTTCTTGATTTCAATATTATCAGCCCTTAAACGGTTATTTTCTTCAACAAGACTTGTAATCTTAAAATCTTGATTCTCAACTTTATCTTTCAACAAATCAAATTCAACTCTTGATGACCCATATAATTGTAAGTAAACATTAGAAAAGTTTCCAAAGGATTGTTCTGATGCTTTAGAATCAGCCTTTTGAGTTTCTTGTTGCACGGGTTCTTCAATAATTGGAGTAGTTTTAGAAAATTTCTTAGCAGTAGGATTTTTCATAAGTTAATCAATTGTATCATCAAAAATCACTACTAATTCAGGTCTTTGATATCTCAAGAGTCTTTTTAACATTTACTTCCTGATCTTTAACAACTACATCCTCTGGTTCATCCACCAAGCATGAATAAATCACAGACCTTTTCACCATATGCTTAACTCGTTTCTTTTTTTGCTTGCTATACTCAGAAACATACGTCTCATCTTTATCGTCTTGATCAAAAATTAACTTTGTTTGTCTCTCCTTTCTCAAATCATACATAGCACGAGAATCAGCCCAAATAGTCTTAATAACTTCATAATCAGAGTCAGTTTTCTCTCCATCTGGATCAGCCTTTAGTTCAGCATTAACAACATTTGGCTCAACAGCAAGTTGTTGTGGAGCAGGAATAGGAGCAGTAGGTGTTATCGGCTCAGCTTTAACCGTTCGTTTTCTTTTATTTTTACCCTTTTGTGTCCCTTCAGCTACATCTTCCTAAGCTTTCACGAACCAATGACCACCAATAGGCACAAACCTTTGCATTCGAACATTTTCATTTTCTCGATCAGAATTACTACCATCATTCTTCCATTTGTGATGGTGCAACATACTCAGGATTGCGTAAATACCCAAATAAAGCTTTAAACACAGGTATTTCTTCCTCTGGTTTCTTCTTGTACGACTTGAGCTTAGCACATCCATTCACTGACATTTGTGCCAATTTGATCTCTTCACTCATCTTAACAACATTTGGGAACTGATAATCAAAAATCTGTTAAGTAAAATATTTGATTTGAAATGACCTAATAAAGTCTAAGGAAGATTGGAATCTTCTCAACCTCTTCAGTATTTGCTAAGTATGGAAACCGAGCACACTTGGACATCCGAGCAGGGTTTTACTTGATCTAGCAAGGTATTTTGCCTATCTGGCGGGGTTATCTTCTTGAAGTCTTCTTTAGTGATAATCCGAGCAGGGTGCACTTCATCTAGCAAAGATGTTCTTCTAGTCGGGCACAGTTTACTAACTAGCAAGCCCCAGACTGAACCAATCTCATCAAGCCAAGTAATAGTTTGCTTGTAGGACCATAACAAGCAAAGTTTGCTATGGTCAAGAAGGCTGAAGTCTGCTAGATGAGTATTTCAGTCTACCCGGAGAACTGTTCCCCAGCACACTTCAAGGTTACCAGGTCTACTCGTAAAGGACAAATGGCACAAAGCCTACTCGGTGAAGACAAATGACACAAAGTCTACCCGGAAGACTTGTCCCACACTTAGTATAGTTTTGAATATGTAATTGGATTATATACCAATCATTAGGGTTTTAGAAGGAATGAAAGCTGTAAAACGGTGGCAGGCCTATAGATAAAATATTTTAGGGCACGCCTATATGGGACGTGAGAGCTACAGACGCGTGACACTTTTCAGACCTAAAGAATATTTTCTGATATTGAGTGTGACGGCTGTCATAGGATTAGTATGGACAATACATTCATTACAAGAAACCCAAATAGATTAACATTTTTATGAATCATTTCTATAACTGGAAATCTTTTGAGTGATTGTTTGTGTTTGTTACATTTATTAATCCTTAAGCAACAATTCTGTTTGTTTCTGATTCCACCGTTAACAAACAGATTTCTTACCTAAAATCGCAACCGTCATTAACCTTCTTGTCGACACATTTATTGTGTGGGTTATGACTTAATTGTCAATGTGAGCGATCCATCCTCTCAGTTACGGGACCGACAAGTGGTATCAGAGCGTTTTCGTTGCTGTTTTGGTGAAGAAATTATTGCTAGTCACAGATCTGAAGAAGAAGGATGACGCAAGCAGACCACTGTTCCATTGAAATAAGACATCAGCTACTCTGTTCTTCATTTCATCCTAGATCTACAATCTTTGGTATTTTCTGTTTCTCGTGTTTACTTAAATTTGCATTTTTATTTGTGATTCTTACTCCAATCGAACCAGAACCTCAGATCCAGAGATTTACAACTCAGATTTGATTGTTTTTCTAAATTCGATTTTTACTCTGTTTTCAAGTTTTACTTATTTTTATTCAAAATCATTTTACAAAAATACAAAAATATGTCTAGCTTTGAAGAGCAAGAAGTGTCTACTAACAAAATACAAAGGTTAACAGGACAGGATAACTTCATCAAATGAAAAGTTTTATTTGAGGCTGTCGTTAGCTACAATGACATTGATATGTGGAATAGTATAAAGAATGTTCCTTATGTGGCTCAAGGAGCTAATCCCAACCCAGCCGTGGGTGAGCGAATGAGGAAGGTAGACGACAGAGCCCTAGCTATGTTGAAGTTGGGTCTATCTTCGGACATTTTGACTAAAGTTGCTCATCATAGAACTGCCAAGAAAATGTATGATGCAATTTTAGAAATGTTTGAGGGGAATACCGAATTGAAGAACATTAAGAAACAAAGGCTCAAGCAACAGTTGGAGAGGTTTAAGTACAAATATGGGGAGAGATTGAAATCTATCATTGAAAGATTTCTTGCAATTGTTAATGATCTTTGAACCACTGATTATGTGATGACTGACTTTGACGTGAATACCAAACTGCTGAATTCAATGCCAAAGGAATGGTATACAACCAGCAAATTCATCATTCAAAAGCCAAACTTTGAACAATTAATGGTGGATGATGTTATTTGCTTTCTTCAAGTTGCCGAAATTGAGATGATTAAAAATGAAATGATCAAGGAAGAGAAGCCATTCTTCAATGTGTCAAATTCTTCGATTGCACCAATGGGAAGCTTGTCAACTTAAAACCGACAACAAATTCCTATAATTGAAGAGCCAATTGATCATGGTGTTGATACACCTAAAGGTTTTGTTGGAGGAAGTTCAAGCAATTCAGGAGGCCAATCAAGGTTCAATGTCCAACTCATTGATGATAGTGAGTCCGCTTCAATGGCAAATGGACAAGTAACTTATGCTACTGGAAGCATTGGTCAGGGGAATGAGACTCAAGCCTTGTTCTCAATGTTCACTGAATCTTATAATGCATTTGTGGCCAAGAACTTGATTCATACAAGTGTCATCCAAGATGATCTAGAACAAATAGATGCTGATGACCTTGAGGATATGGATTTAAAGTCGCAGGCTGCAATGCTTGCACTAAAAAGCAAGAGGTTGTTCAACAGGACAGGAAGATCTTTTAAGAAAATGAAAGGATCGGTTTTGACAAGTCAAAGGCAATTTGCTATAACTGCCAACAGCCAGGACACTTTGCAAGAGAATGTAACCAACTCATGAACTTTTAAGCAAATCAATATCAAAACCACCATCCTAGAAACCAATTCAATACCCCCAAAACCAGCAAAGAAACATCAACACCAACTATCAACAACCTCAATTGAACAATCAATAATTTGACCCCCAAAATAAAAATTTTCAAAGAAAAAATCAAAACTTCCAAAATCAGAACCCTCCTGCTCCAGCCAACAACCTCAACAGGAATCATCAGAATCAACCAAGAAATCAAGGGAATGTTGCACCTGCAGCACAATAGGAAGGTGATTTTGATTGGAGTAACCATGAAGATGACATCACTCAAGCAAATGTTGCTTTTATGGCTAAGATTGAACAAAAGTAAGGTGGCTTTGATTGGAGTAATCATGAAGAGGACATCACACAAGCAAATGTTGCTTTTATGGCCAAGATTGAGAATGATGTTGGAACTTCTTCTTCTTCTTCAAAGGAACATTCAGATTCCATACTTGACTTACTTGAAACTATAGATGCATTGAATGTGAAGGTAGGTAAGTTGGAAGATGAATCCTTTAGAAAAGAAAGCATGATAAATGGGTATCAAGCTAGTGATATTATCTATGAGGAAAGAATCAGAAGTCTTGAAGAAGACTGTGTAATCAGTTATAGAACCCAATCAAGGTATGTAACAGAGATTGAAGGTCTGAAAAAGATGATTGTTGATGAGAAGGTAAAGAACACTAAAATTGAAGTTGAGAATGAGTTCTTAAAAATGAGAAGATGAAGAAAGAACATGTGTTTTAGACATATGTGAAAGGAAGAAGTTGAGCTATAATGCATTAAGACCACCTAGCAAGACAATGCTCAAAAGATGTAATGAAAACAACAAGAAAAAGGTGGATGAGACTGTGAAGAATGACAACTTTATTCTTGTATACCCTGTCTTCTCCAGCCATGAAGCATTTGATGTTGGAGAAGTTGAAACAATGTAAGAATATGAAAAGAGACAATCAAGACACAGGGAAAACATTGATGATGAGCCAATGAACATGAAGAAAATAGTCTTTGTGAAAGGAACAGTTTACAAACAATTAAAAACTTTACCATAATATCAAATCAACCAACAATCAATAGTAGTTCATCAAACCATTAATCTAACATAGTGTTCAACCAAAACCTAGGTAGTATAAATTATTTAGGTACTCATAATAAAGTATGAAACAAAAATAAAATAACTATTAAAGTTCATCAAAATATTAAAAATTAAGTTGACCTTGTTTCACAGCCACTAGACTTACGAAAAGAATAATAATATATTCTGCTTTCTTGATTTCTTCACGTGAGCAACACCAACTATACATCACAAATTTGGGGTGTATTATTCTTCTTGAATAGGCTTCACGAGACCACCACCAAAACCAATTATTCGAAGTATATTATGTGCCATAGTAGCCGGCTTCAATCTATATTAATATATCTCTCTCGTAGGGTTACAAAAAAAATTATCCTTCTATCTCTTCACGCCAAATCCATTTACGGCCCAATAGGAGATTAAAACAAAGCCTTATAAGTTGTCATGATTTCTTGCGAACCAACTCTTGGTAGGCCAAGTTTAATGCACTAATCTAATAAACCAACTCCTTGTGATATCCCTGTCCAAAACGAAAACATGCATGGATTTATATATTTATACTTTAAAATAATAACATCCAATGTAATTCACAAATAATAATTAATCAAACGGCATAATTTAAATTCTGTGTAAATACCAATAATAATAGTAGTAGTAGCAGCAAATAAAATTTATTTGAATATTACTCGTTGGTTTCAAGTTTAGTAAAAAGAAAATACTTAATATTAGCACATTGTCTTTTGAAACCTTTCAAATTCAAAATATGAGCACCAACGAATATATTTGATAAAAAGCATCCAAAAGCTACTCAAAAAGACAGAAAATAAAGCAGAATAAAAAAAATATAAGCAAATAAAACAATAAATTGGAACAGACTCCCCTGGTATTAATGCAGTTATCTTCACAAGTCTCATTCCACGGCGACCTTATAGCATTTCATTCGCGGCCGTAGCTTCTGGGTGTCCTCTACAATATGATAGGCTCGGAAAATCCTCATCCGAATGGAGATTTAGTACGAACGAGAAAATCCAATCCTGCAAAATAAAACTCAAAACAACCCAAAGCAGACATCAAACAGACTCTAAGGACTAAAAGACTCAAAGAAAAATAAAACAAAGAAGAATAAAAATAAAAATTAAAGAAAATAAGGCAACGTCCCGAGTGTGCTCTCCTCCTCTACTCTCTAGGCGGATCAAAGTAGGTCGCCTCCTCCCCGCGATCACCAAGTGGACCTCCAAATAATGCTTCAGTCTATGCCCATTAACTTTCCAAGAATGTCCATCATCAGCCTTTATCTCAACAGCTCCATACGGAAATGCCTCCTACACAACAAACGGACCAGCCCATCGGGATTTCAATTTACCCAGAAACAACTTCAACCGGGAATTATACAGAAGCACCTTATCCCCACACTTAAACTCTTTGGGCCCCTTAATATGTTTATCATGACGTTCCTTTGTCCGCTCCTTATACCCCCAACTTCTTTCATATGCCTCGTTCGTAGCTCCTCAACCTCATGAATCTGAAGAAAACGACTTTTTCCCGCAGCAGATAAATCAAGATTTACGGCTCTTAAAGCCCAATACGCACGATGTTCGAACTCAACAGGGAGATGGCACGCCATTCCATAAACTAGCCAAAAGGGAGTGGTCCCGATAGGCATTTTGAATGCAGTACGAAAGGCCTAGAGTGCGTCATCTAACTTTTCAGCCCAGTCCTCGCGACTGTTCCCTACTGTTTTCTCTAAGATCCTCTTATTGCCACGATTGGTGTTTTCCACTTGACCGCTAGTCTGAGGATGGTAGGCCGTAGAAAGTCGATGAGTGACCCCATAACGTTTCAGAACCTTATCCATCTGAGCATTACAAAAGTGGGTACCCCGATCACTGATCAGAGCCTTAGGAGTACCGAATCGTGCAAAGAGTTTTCCAAGGAATCCCACTACAACGCGCGCGTCAAAAACGCGTTTGGCCGTATAAGTCGCACCAAAATGGCCACCAGTCGGGCCCTCATGACAATGTCGAAGAATACTACAAGCTTCATCACCAAAAACACATCTTCGAATCACTTGATCCGAGCCAATATGTAGAACTTGAAATCTGCAAAGAACTTCTTTTGCTGATATGTCAGTCCGGGCACTAACTCACCAGAGGATAGATAATTAGCAAGATCAGCAAACCATGGAAAACCCTCATCACTCGCTTTCAAATACAATAAAGTCTCACCCGGGAAATCATCACCAATTCCCTGTTCCCGGGTCTTGTCCATGTCGGAATTTTCTAGCCGTAACAAGTGGTCGGCGGCGACATTTTCAGCTCCTCTTTTATCTTTGATTTCTATATCAAACTCCTGAAGCAAAAGAATCCAACGAAGGAGTCGAGGCTTTGCATGTTTCTTAGCGAACAAGTACCTTAGAGCTGCATGATCTGAGAAAATGATAGTCTTAGAAAGCATGAGATATGAATGGAATTTATCGCACGCGAAAACAACTGCAAGAAGTTCCTTCTCTGTCGTGGTGTAATTTTCCTGAGCATCGTTAAGGGTCTTGCTAGCGTAATAGATGGGATGAAAATGTTTCTCTCGACGCTGCCCTAAAACCGCTCCAACAGCAAAATCGCTTGCATCACACATGATCTCAAACGGAAGATTCCAATCGGGAGCAACAAGAATAGGAGCACTCACTAACCTCTACTTAATCAACTCAAAGGCCCTCAAACACTCCTCATTAAAATCAAACAGCTTATCTTTCTCTAAAAGCTGAGTCATCAGACGGGAGATTTTCGAGAAATCTTTTATAAATCGGCGATAGAATCCCGCATGACCTAAGAAACTACGAATAGATTTCACGGAAGTGGGCGGTGGAAGTTTTGAAATGGTGTCTACCTTAGCTCTATCTACCTCAATCCCCGCACTAGAAATCTTATGACCTAAAACAATACCCTCATGAACCATAAAGTGACATTTCTCACAATTAAGCATAAGGTTCGTCTCTTCACATCTAGCGAGCACTCGATCTAAGTTACGGAGACAATTATCGAAGGAATTCCCAAAGACAGAAAAATCATCCATAAATACTTCCATGGAATCCTCGATTAAATCATGAAAAATGGCCACCATGCACCGCTGAAATATGGCTGGAGCGTTACATAATCCGAATGGCATGAGTCGGTACGCGAATGTGCCAAAGGGACATGTAAATGTGGTCTTCTTCTGATCACTCGGGGTGATGGGGATCTGGAAATAACCGGAAAATCCATCAAGAAAATAGTAGAACTGCTGTCCTGAAAAACACTCGAGCATCTGATCAATGAATGGAAGTGGGAAGTGGTCCTTTCGTGTGGCCTCGTTAAGTCTGCGGTAGTCGATGCAAACTCGCCACCCTGTTACAGTCCGTGCCGGTATGAGCTCATTCTTTTCATTCGTGATAACTGTCATACCGCCCTTTTTAGGGACCACCTGGACTGGACTAACCCACGCGGAGTCGGAGATCGGAAAAATCAAACCAGCATCGAGCAACTTAATAACCTCTATCTTGACAACCTCCTGCATGTTCGGGTTAAGCCTCCTCTGTGGCTGAACCACAGGTTTAAACTCGTCCTCCATAAAGATTTTATGCGTGCAGAATGACAGGTTTATACCTTTTATATCCATAAGCTTCCAAGCGATGGCATGCTTATGAGATTTCAGAACAACCATCAACTTCTCCTTCTCCTCTGTCTCCAAACTCGAAGAGATGATGACGGGAAGTTGAGACCCCTCCCCTAAAAACGCATAGTCAAGGTGAGATGGTAAATCTTTTAGCTCTAAAGATGGGGGGTTCTCAACTGATGGTTTTTCGATGGAGAACTCTCGCTCTTCAACCGCAAAGACATTAGAAAAGATTTGGGAACTCATGATCGGTTCGTGTCCTCCTGTCTCAGGTAACTGCTGCTCCTCCTTCTCCTTCAACTCAAAATCAAATTATGTCATCTCGAATGACTGATTTTCCACATCGATGATCTGGGTGTCGGACGTGTCTCTCTGGCAGACCTTCGTAAGATAGTCGCCTAAATGCATAAAGAAAGTGTCGATAAAAAAGAGAGTGTCATCATGCTGCTGAGTATGCCTCATGGATTTCTGCACGTCGAATGTGACCGTGTCATCATGAACTCGAAGAGTTAATTTTCCATCTGCAACATCAATGAGAACGCGCGCGGTGGCTAATAATGGACGACCGAGGATGAGCGGGACGTTTGAGTCCTCATCCATATCGAGAATGACAAAGTCGACCGGAAAGATGAATTTGTCCACCTGCACCAACATGTTCTCCACAATGCCCCTTGGGAAATTCACAGATCGGTCTGCCAACTGGATACTCATTCGGGTGGGAAGCAGCTCTCCCACGTTAAGTTTGGAAAACACAGAATAGGGCATGAGGTTAATGCTTGCACATAGGTCGCCCAAAGCATTGCTAATATGAAGATTACCAATCAAGCACGGAATGGTTAAGCTGCCCGGATCTGTCATCTTCCTAGGAAGCTTGTTCTGTACGGCGGCAGAACACTCCTCACTAAGAGTAACAGTCAAAAGCTCCTCAAGTTTCTTTTTATTAGAGATCAAATTTTTAAGAAACTTGGCGTGTTTTGGCATATGGATCTTTTAAGCATGTCGAGAAACCTAGAGTACTGCTTCGAATCATTCTTCTTCACCAGACGACCGGGATATAGCGGTTTTGGCTTATAGACGCGCACCGGTTCCTGCTCAACCTGCTTCTCCTTCTCAACTGACGCTCCGCCTGACCGTGAGGTACTTGCTGGGCCTCGCCTCCGGTTCACCGTATCAGGCGGTATCTCTAACTCCAGCTGATCATCAACTTCCTCCTCCTCTCTTGGTGTATCTCTAACGACCCCTCTCCCACTTCGGGTAGTCACTGCCTTGCCTGAGCATTTTGAAATGGTTTAGAATAGGTGGGACCGGGATTAGGGATGGTGTTACTTGGAAGACTCCCCGAGGGTCGTTGATCAATCTTTGCGGACAACTCACCAAACTTAGCCTCGAGATTCTGAAATATGACCTGTTGTCCCTTCATAAACGTCTCATGCTGCAAAAGAGTGGATTTGGTGTTCGCATCATTTTGTAAGAGCTGATTTAAACAATTTAGATAACATCTCCTCGATCTTAGAAGTACTATTTGGTACAGGAGCAGGTTCAGGGGCGGGTTCTTGGAACAGATTCTGGCGTTGCTAATAACCTGTGTTACCTGCCCGCCAATTAGAGTTAGAATTATTGTTTCGCCACCCAGAATTGAAGGTACGGTTTAGATTCGCAAGAAAATCTACCTCCTTCTGAGAATCAATGGGATAATCGGCTGTCTCGTGATTTCCACGACATATCTCACACCTACGTGCTTGCAACCTAAGCTCTCTGACTTCCCTCTTCAGTGCCTCCACATCTGCCGACACACTCTTATTCTGATCAACATGACGCACTCCACGTGACGCTGAGATGGCTGCGGCCTTGGCATCCGAGACGGACCTTCTACTCGGTGTATGTTGATCCCCTAATGCAATGCTCTCGAACATTTCTTTAGCCTCCTCTATGGTGAGTTTATCGAGCATGTTTCCTCCAGCGGCGGTATTGAACCGCTTTTGGATTTCGGGAGTAAGACCGTTATAGAATTTTTCGACCACAGCCCAATCGTTTAGGCCATGCCGAGGACAACGGCTTATAAGAGTTTGGAAACGCTCCCACGCAGAATAGTAGGACTCATCGGGGTCCATATGAAAAGAACTGATTTTCTCGCGTAGACGCCCGACCTTCGATGGAGGAAAATACTTCCTAAGAAACTTGGATTGCAAGTCAGCCCTTGTGGCGATTGAGGCATTCGGAATAGAGTCAAACCATGTAGCAGCACGACCAGAAAGTGAGAACGGAAATAACTTAAGATGAATGACGTCGGACGAGATATTATTAATATTAAATGTTTCGCAGATCCGCACGAATCGGGACAGGTGTCCCGGAGCATCTTCGTCATCCAAACCGTGATACTGAGCAGAATTAGTGATAGAATTCATGACGTGAGAGGGAATTTGCCAGTTTTGATTATTGGTCACAGTAGGTCGGACAATTGCAGATCGGGCTCCCACGATGCCATCGTTGGCTCTAGCATGAACGGTTTGTCTCAGCGGTGGAACGACGTCACCCATATCTATTCTATGAGTAGAGACGCTAACCTGGATGTCGGGTGAATCGCTCTCGCTATCTGTA
This sequence comes from Bidens hawaiensis, assembly GCF_021521415.1. Classification (NCBI taxonomy): domain Eukaryota; kingdom Viridiplantae; phylum Streptophyta; class Magnoliopsida; order Asterales; family Asteraceae; genus Bidens; species Bidens hawaiensis. The sequence continues at coordinate 54,799 of NW_027496493.1, forward strand.
GTCTCCTTAAGTCGCTCCTGAAACTCTCTCTCGGGCTCTTTTGATGCAGTGAATAAAGGTGGGCCTTGAGAACGGATATTATGCATGAACTAAAACAAAATTTATTTAATTTAAATATTTTTTTTAGAAAACCTAAAGGCACAAATAGCAAGTAAAGGCACCTAAAGGAAAATAACAACTAAAAAGCAAATAAACAAATAAACAGATCAGATAATCAACTCGGTTTAAACAAAGAATTTGCCAGTGTCCCCGGCAACGGCGCCAAAAACTTGATGTGTGAAAAGTGTGTATAATATTAAAACCAAGTTTTACCGAATTTACCTAAAAATAAATCACACACAATCGGCAAGTGTACCGGATGCAATGTAGCTAGCAAGTAAGAACGGATATCGAACCTTGGACACTATGGGTAAACTCTTATTATTAAACCTACAAGATTACTAATCTAGACTTTCTTTTGATTTTTTAGATTTTTTATATTAATTAAACTAATAAAACGTAACTAATTAAAATTAACTAAAAACAAAACTTTATAAAAATCGAGTTTTTAAACAAATATGAGAAACGACTACCTAGGTAATGGAATTCCACTAGTTAAAATTAATAGTTAACGAACTTGACTTGGTTGAAAAACAATATCTTAAAAATATGACACTAAAGACCACTAAAGTACGCTAGATCGTCCCCCCGGCCTCACCAATGACACCCTATAACTCTAATGACATGTGAAGCTTAACTGTTAAAGGTTTGGATCACCTCCCGGTCTCACCTTGCCTAATAAAATTATGGTATCCCAAAACCCAAATCACCTCCCGGTCTCTTCGGATACAATATATATTAATATAAAAGGGGTATTTGTAATTAACTTGAACAAAACTTGTATCACAATAATCTTAGGGACCTAGGATAACTCACTCCCGTGCAATTATTACCCAAACCCGCAAAAGACAAAGATGACACAACACTAAATTACCTCCCGGTCTCTCTAGTGAAAGAACAATAAAATCTAATAAACTTTTATAAATTACTCCTACGATTTTTTCGACCATAAATCGCAAAGTTGAAAACACAAAGTAAACAACCTAATCATGTGTCTAACAATCACCAAAAACTATTAAACACAAGTGGAATAAATATTAAAGTAATAAACTAGATTTAATCACTCAACAATATTGTGAACAAACAAATTAAAAACTTTACCATAATATCAAATCAACCAACAATCAATAGTAGTTCGTCAAACCATTAATCTAACATAGTGTTCAACCAAAACCTAGGTAGTATAAATTATTTAGGTACTCATAATAAAGTATGAAACAAAAATAAAATAACTATTAAAGTTCATCAAAATATTAAAAATTAAGTTGACCTTGTTTCACAGCCAATAGACTTACGAAAAGAATAACAATATATTCTGCTTTCTTGATTTCTTCACGTGAGCAACACCAACTATACACCACAAATTTGTGGTGTATTATTCTTCTTGAATAGGCTTCACGAGACCACCACCAAAACCAATTATTCGAAGTATATTATGTGCCATAGTAGCCGGCTTCAATCTATATTAATATATCTCTCACGTAGGGTTACAAAAAAATATCCTTCTATCTCTTCACGCCAAATCCATCTACGGCCCACTAGGAGATTAAAACAAAGCCTTATAAGTTGTCATGATTTATTGCGAACCAACTCTTTGTAGGCCAAGTTTTAGTGCACTAATCTAATAAACCAACTCCTTGTGATATCCCTGTCCAAAACGAAAACATGCATGGATTTATATATTTATACTTTAAAATAATAACATCCAATGTAATTCACAAATAATAATTAATCAAACGGCATAATTTAAATTCTGTGTAAATACCAATAATAATAGTAGTAGTAGCAGCAAATAAAATTTATTTGAATATTACTCGTTGGTTTCAAGTTTAGTAAAAAGAAAATACTTAATATTAGTACATTGTCTTTTGAAACCTTTCAAATTCAAAATATGAGCACCAACGAATATATTTGATAAAAAGCATCCAAATGCTACTCAAAAGTATAGGAAATATTTATATAAGTTATGTATATTTTAGACCATATTAGTTGATGATCAAGAAACATGACCTGATCATAAAATTCTGAATAAAGTCTTATTATATACTCGAGCTATGCATGATATTCGTAAGGAACGTTGATCAAAGAAAAAGTTTGATGATGATGAGACATATGTTCCTGAAACAAGTCAGCCGGAAAAAAACGAGTCAAGCCTATGGTAAAAAGGTCTATGATTGATGCAAGTTTAGATGATGAACCAGAGGTTGCTAAGTCATCTGAAGTTGAAAAAACACCTGGAGTAGTTGTGAATTTGGACGATGTCATTTATTAGTTGATGAAAACACATAAAGCTCAAAAGTATACACCAAAGGTTGATGAACCAGTGCATCAAGAAACACCGAAAGCTGATCCAAAAGCTTCTCAATAATCTTTTTCTGATATATTAGCAACTAGATGGTCCATAAAAAGAAGAAGTTGAGTTTTTGAAAGAAAAAGTCGCAAATCAAGATGTGAATATTACAAGTCTGGTTGATGAGAATGATCATCTAAGGGTTGATAATGTTGAAATAAATGAGAGGCTAGATGAGAGTGAATGGAAAAGGATGTTAGCTGATGATTTACTTGTTGAACATATGAAATACTTTGTATCGTCGAGCAAAAGTTGGGTATTTGTTTTAATTCAGAGGTTGATAGAGCTGAATCCGGTAACACTGTGTTTGAAAGGGTTTCTTTTCGTGTTGAGTATGATTCTGAAAATGTTGTTGATAAAGGCAAGTCTAAGATAAATAAACCTATTGTTGTTGATGATACTGTTGATGCTTTTGTTCAAACTAGGGAATCTAGTCATGTTGATATACAGGTTACTGAACCGGTGATAGAACCTGTGATTGATCCTTTAATTGTATAACCTGTTGAACAACAAACTATTCAAGTTGCTGAAGTAAAGGTTGCAGTGGAGAAGGAAGAAGAAAAAGAAGATGAGGAGATGGTAGCTTTTGGAGATTCAGATGATGATGATTATCATGATTTAGATGATGATGATACACCACAAGGCGGTGTAGGTGCTGCTGCTGACAAGTCTGATAAGAAATTTGATTCTAATGGTGGTGATGTTCAACAAGATGAACCCCAACAGAAATCAGAATCTAAAAGTGCACCGGCCGATAAGCGTTTTGAGGAATTAGAATATTTTATTACTTCTAACTTCGGTGTTTCAAATATGGTGAATGAACTTGAAGAAGGGGAGATTCTTATAGACGTGTCTGAAATGGGAAAGATGTTAGAGGTCTCTGTTGAGGAGTTAACATTTGATTTTGAGAAGAATATTTCTAAACCTGAAATCAATAAAGACTAGTTGAATCATAATGTGGAATTTATTGATAAACCAGAAGCGGTCAAGTATGTTGGTGAACAAGAAGAGTTTGATTCATTTGATGAAGTGTTTGATGAGGAAATAGAAGTTTAGTAAAACAGAAATGAATGATTCGTATGCAGATCATGCTGAGGTTCCTAAACAAGTTTATCTGAATCCTGTGAAATATTATTAGAAAACTTAGAAGGATGTTGCTTTGGGTAAGTGTTTGAGTATTGCTTATATAAGTAAGGTTCGAAATATCAGGATACGAAGACTATTGGGAGTACAATACTTCAATAGTTTAATGGAGTTGAAGACTTTGTCGGGGTTTGATGCATATGATATTAGTATGCATTATGATTTGTTGTATAAACCAAAGAGTGGTCCAGTGAAAGAGATATGGGAGTTTATGGTTAATGAGGAAAAGTGTGGTTTCATGAAATGGACACCTCAATTGCCTAAGGTGTTAAAATCACGAAATCGTAAAAATCCCAAAGGTGAATTGATAAGGAGTTTGAGGTATACAAGGCCAGACTCGCTACGTGTTATCCCGTTGTGCCCAATGGAACAGGATTTTCATCCTTATTTCCTTTGTTGGTATTATTTGGCGTTGAATGGTGAAGCAAGTATCTACTTGGATCGTGGGAATGAAAAGTATGATGTTATTCGAGTGTATATCCAATGTGGTTGGTAAAATGTTTGTCGAAAGACATTGAGACGTTACATATGAACAATATACAGTGCAATGATGATCAAGTAAAGAAGCAAGCAAGCCAGTTTCAAAAAGTTGTGGATATGTGCTTTGATAAGAAGATACATCTGGTTGAGCTTCAGAAACTAATTAGAGGGTAGTCAGTGAAGAACAGCAAAAGGCTTGAGGCTGAAATGGAGGCTAAATGTCAAGATCGAGTTACTGAGGCGTCATGGAATAGATTTCCAAATGTCTATGGGTGTATCTCGTCCTACTTCACAACAAGGTTCAACCAAGCTGTCTTTTTGAAGAAGTTCCAAGGAAAGATTTTCGGAAAAGAGTTTTTGGTATGGATTGAAGACCTAGAAATATCCAAGGGGGTGTTTGTTAGAGCATTAATGTCTAATGCTAGGTCTTGTTGGCTAAATATGTCAAATATATAAAGTACAAGGGCTGAAAATGACAAGTTTAGATATTTGTTAAGGAACGTATAAGTGTAGCCAACGTATAAGACTTACATGCGGCGTATAAGTCTTATATTCCATGATACTTACACGCTCCATAGGTTTATGTATAAATAGTCGTCATGTCTGAAATTTGCAATATCAATATATTGAAGCTTAGTAGTGATTGTGTTGTGAATCCTTTATGATATTATTCCGCAATACTGTTTAGTATAGCAAATACAATTTAATTGATCATAATCATTTAGTTTACACGTACATTATATTATGCATGATTTGGATCATGTTCTTTCAGTTTTCCTAGTATATTTTGTGATTTTAGACGTGGAGGTAGACAAAGGTGTACCTCTGATATTAGGAAGACCATTTTTAGCCACTACATAGGCTATTATTGATGTTTGCCCCGGCAAACTCACTCTTAGGGTCAATGATGAGGCAATCAAGTTTGATATAGGAAAGTCTATGCAACATCCACAGCATCACGATGACACATTATACTGTGTCGACATCATTGATTCTATCGTGAGTTGCTATGTGCGAGACTCCTCCATCACTAAACCACTAGAAACACAAGTCTTAACCAAAACAATCACCAAACCCATTTTAGAAAACGAAAATATCGATGCCGACAACAATCAAGAATCATTGGAAGTAGTATGTGAAATCACCGAGTGTAATGAAAAAGAAAAACCATCAATCGAAGAACCACCAGCCTTGAAGTTAAAAGAACTCCCAAACCATCTCGAAAATGCCTTTCTAGAAAAAGACTCTCAACACCCAGTAATTATTTCACCTCACCTTATTAAAGAAGAGAAAGGCGAACTTCTTAAGGTTCTTAAAAACCATAAGAAAGCTATCGCATGTAAGATCATGGATATCAAGGGAATTAGTCCTTCATTTTGTACTCACAAAATCCTCATGGAGGAAGAATACAAACCCGTCGTCGAACATCAAAGTCGTCTTAATCCCAACATGAAAGATATGGTGATGAAAGAAGTTATCAATCTCCTTGATGTCGGGTTAATCTACCCAATCTCATATTCACCTTGGGTTAGTCCAGTTCAAGTAGTACCCAATAAGGGAGGAATGACAGTAGTAATTAACGAAAAGGACGAGCTAATACCTATAAGGACCATCACAGGCTGGCGAGTTTGCATTGATTACCAGAAGCTTAATGAAGCCAGAAAAAAATATCATTTTCCACTTCCTTTTATCAATCGAACGCTTGAACATTTATCTAGAAAAATGTTCTACTATTTTCTTGATGGATTCTCCTGATACTTTCAAGTTCCTATTACTCCTGAAGATCAGGAGAAAACCACATTTACATGCCCATATGACACTTTCGCTTACCAAAGAATGTCATTTGGATTATGTAACGCTCCGGCCACCTTCCAAAATTGCATGGTGCCCATATTTCATGAAATGATGGAACACTCTATGGAAGTTTTCACGGACGAATTCTCAGTTTTTAGAGACTCCTTCGATCATTGTCAGAAAAACTTAGACAAAATGTTAACTAGGTGTGAAGAAGTTAACTTTGTACTCAACTGGGAAAAATGTCACTTTATGGTCAAAGAGGGCATTTTTCTTGGTCATAAGATATCCCAAACAGGAATAGAAGTTGATAGAGCAAAGATCGAAATCATATCCAAACTTCCACCACCAACTTCAGTCAATGTAATTAGAAGTTTTCTAGGTCACACAGGATTCTACCGTTGCTTCATAAAAGACTTTTCGATAATTGCTAGACCTATGACCAAATTCTGGAGAAAGATGCACCATTTGTCTTCTCTGAAGAATGTGTTGAATCGTTCAACATATTAAAAGACAATCTTGTCAACGCACCAATCATGACTACACCTGATTGGACTCTTCCATTCGAAATAATGTGCGATGAAAGTGACTTTGCAGTTGGATCCGTACACTGACAACGCAATATAAAATATTTTCACCCAATTTACTATGCTAGTAAAACTCTTCATGATGCACAAGAATATTACACCACAACAAAAAAAAATATAAGTCGTAGTTTTTGTCTTTGAAAAATTTAGATCCTACCTAGTTCTTTCCAAAACCTTGGTGTGCCGATTTCGCGCACTATCTAACTTGTGACATCCTAAAAAGGGGGCTAACTTTCAAAAACCGAAGAAATTCTTCTTTGACCTTATGTTCTACATTTGGGAAGACCCTTAATTGTTTAGGATAGGAGCCGATCAGGTTGTTCTTAGGTGTGTATCAGGAAAGAAAACCTTAGATATTCTCAAACACTGCCCTAAAGGAGCAACTAGTAGACACCACAGTACCGCCACCATGGTCAGGAAAGTGTTTGATGAAGGATTCTTCTGGCCCACCATATACAATGACACACATGATTTGATCCAAGAATGTGATCCTTGTCAAACAGCCGGAAACATCTCAACCAAGAATGAGATAGCTCAAAGAGGCATTCAAATTTATGAGGTCTTTGATGTATGGGAAATAGATTTTGTGGGCACATTTCCTAACTCATTCGGAAATAAATACATCCTTGTAGTAGTCGACTACGTGTCTAAATGGGTGGAAGCACAAGATCTACCCACTAACAATGCTTGGGTTGTACAATTTCTAAAAAAGTTATTTTCACGATTCGGTACTCCAAAAGCCTTAATCAGCGACGGAGGTATTCACTTTTGCAATGCCCTAATGGACAAAGTCTGAGCACGATATGGAGTTCACCATCGTTTGGCAACCCCATACCATCCGAAGACCAGTGGGCAAGTAGAAGTCTTGAGTCGAGGGATAATAAGGATCCTCGTGAAACTATTGGGATGACTCAAAAAAATTGGCAGAAAAGTTAGATAACGCTTTCTGGGCCCTTAGGACAGCCTACAAAACCTCTATAGGAACAAAACCTTTCAAACTTGTTTATGGGAAAGCATGTCATCTAACAGTAGAACTAAAACACAAAGCTTACTGGGCTATTAGAGCAGTGAACTTTTATCTAATGTCCGCCGGTAAAAACCGGGAAGATCATATTTATGAGCTGGAAGAACTAAAAGCACTGGCCTACAACAAAATCTTAGTCTTGCAAAGAAAAGACTAAATGTCTACACGACGCCAACATAAAAAGTTTCAAATTCCCGATCGTGTACTGTTGCATAACACACGTTTACGTCTTTTCCCAAGAAAATTGAAATCTCGTTGGACAGGCCCATACATAGTTGAAACAGTTTTTGACTATGGGACAGTTGAGATTTCAAATTCAGACGGCCACAAGTTCAAAGTTAATGGGCATCGATTGAAACCATACATTGATGGACCATTCGAGGCCATCTCGGAGGTAGTAATCCTGTATTAGAACCAATGAACATACTGGTAGTAGGGTCTAGCCAAGACCCTCATAAAACCAAGCCTTGTATATATATTCCTTAGTTCTAAGAAAAACTGATCCAAACACGGGCGCGGTGCTTCAGTTAGCACGGCCCCGTGCCATAATTTGCGGGTCGGAATCTTCGCTGCAAAAATCTCAGTCATACTAACTCGTAACAGAATTGTCAGACTAAGGCACGGGGCCGTGTTCCCTGAAACATGGGTCGTTCCTGGCAACTGTTTGGCTATAAATTATGAAAGACCTGATTCCGGATCATAAACATCATCATATACGTGTAGAACAATAAGATACGAATCGATAACTTTGTGTTTACCAGACTATATCATATGGAGGAAACATATAATAAAGGAATTGATAACATATTCACTCATAATCATCATTATATTCATATAACATTGAGAGTACAATCTGATTAGAAATCTCCAAAAACTATTACAAATTATGACATGTTAAGGCTTTATATACAAACCCCTATGGTAGCGTATAAGTATCTTGGCGTATAAGTCTTATACGCTGGTCTGACTTATACGGACCTTAACATACTTTCTAATGTTGACAATTTAGCCCCTATAAAATACAATATGACATATTTAGCCCATAAGACCTAGCATTAGACAATAATGCTCTAACAAACTCCCCCTTGGATATTGCTAGATCTTTGCATCTTCAGTCTATACCAAATACCCTCTTACGATACACCTTTCTCACTTAATCAAATGACAGCTTTGTTGAACCTTGTTGTGATGTTGGACGAGAAACTCCAGTCGGCATAAATTGAAATCTATTCCACGATGCCTGAGTAACTCGATCCTGACGTTAAGCTTCCATCTCAGCCTCAAATATTGCTTGTTCAACACTGACAGCTCACCTGTTTCTTTCCCAAGCCCTTCCAAAATGTATCTTCTTATCAAAGCATAAATCTACCACTTTCAGGAACTGGTTAGCTTGAGTCTTGACTTTATCATTAGTGCATTGGATCCTGTTCAAATGTAATACCTCTATTTCTTTCAACGAACAATTCACCACCCACATAGGATCGTACACTCGAATCACATCATACTTCTCTTCCCCACGATCCAAGTAGATACTCGCTTTACCAGTCAATGCTAACTAGGACCAACAAAGGAAATAAGGATGAAAAACATGTTCCATTGGGTACAACGGTATCACGTGTAGAGAATCTGGTCATATATATTTCAATGTATGTATCAGCTCACATTCAGGATTCTTTCGATTCCATTGGGTACCCGAATCCTCATTTAGCCTCAATCACCATAAATTCCCAAATCTCCTTAACATGACCACTTTTTGGCTTGTATATTAAATCATAATGCATACAAATATCATGAACAACGAACCACGACGAAGACTTCAACTCCGTCAAACTATTGAAGTATTGCACTCCAAATAGTCTTTGAATACCAATCTATAGAATCTTGCTCAAATATGCAATACTGATACACTTTCCCTGTGCAACATCCTTTTGCGTCTTCTTATTGTATTTCACCAGGTTTAACTATACTTGCTTCGGCTCAACAACACGATCTGGAAACCAACCTTTCATTTCATCCTTACTGACTTTCTTTGGTTGTTCATAAGGATTTGGTTCCATCTCGATTTCCTCATCAAAAACTTCATCAAATGAATCAAACTCTTCAGCGTCTCCAACATACTTGACCGCTTCATGTTTATCATCAAATTCCACATCTGGATTCAACCAGTCTTCATTTATTTCTGGTTCATTGATATCCTTTTCAAAAATAAATATTAGTTCTTCAACAGAAACATCCAACATTTTAGCCAACTCAGATTTATCAACTAGAATCTCCCCCTCCTCTAATTCATCAACCATGTTAAATACTCAAAAATTAGAGGTATCAAAATATTCTAACTCCTCCAATGGTTTTATCGGTAGGTGCATCATTAGATTTAGACTGTTGTTGTGGTTCATCATGTTGAACATCTCCACTAATAAAGTCAATATTCTTTTTAGACTCACCAGATGTAGCACCAACACCTAATTGTGGAGTCTCATCATAGTCATCATAAGCTAAATCCCAAAATTCAATTTCTCCTCATCTTCTTTCTCTTCTTCCTCATCATCTTTCTTTTCTTCAACAATAGGATCAACATGTTCACTAACAGCCACAGGTTCATTCACCTATATTACCACGTCACTAGAACCACCAGCCTGCACAGAAGCATACACCACATTATCAACTATGATTGGCACTTCAATCTTTGGCTATCCCTTTTCAGCAGCTTTATCAGCATCATACTCAACACGAAATGTTGCTTCAGCAACGCCAATGTCACCACCATATACACGTTCAAAGACAGTTTCACTAGATTCAGCTCTATCAACTTCAGAATTAAGTGTAATCCCGAGCTTCTTTTCAATGATGACAAAGTATTTCATGTGCTCATTCAACAAGTCATCAGCTAGCTTTCTCTTTCGTTCACTTTCATCCAACCTTTTCTTGATTTCAACATTATCAGCCCTTAAACGGTTATTTTCTTCAACAAGACTTGTAATCTTAAAATCTTGATTCTCAACTTTATCTTTCAACAAATCAAATTCAACTCTTGATGACCCATATAATTGTAAGTAAACATTAGAAAAGTTTCCAAAGGATTGTTCTGATGCTTTAGAATCAGCCTTTTGAGTTTCTTGTTGCACGGGTTCTTCAATAATTGGAGTAGTTTTAGAAAATTTCTTAGCAGTAGGATTTTTCATAAGTTAATCAATTGTATCATCAAAAATCACTACTAATTCAGGTCTTTGATATCTCAAGAGTCTTTTTAACATTTACTTCCTGATCTTTAACAACTACATCCTCTGGTTCATCCACCAAGCATGAATAAATCACAGACCTTTTCACCATACGCTTAACTCGTTTCTTTTTTGGCTTGCTATACTCAGAAACATACGTCTCATCTTTATCGTCTTGATCAAAAATTATCTTTGTTTGTCTCTCCTTTCTCAAATCATACATAGCACGAGAATCAGCCCAAATAGTCTTAATAACTTCAGAATCAGAGTTAGTTTTCTCTCCATCTGGATCAGCCTTTGGTTCAGCATTAACAACATTTGGCTCAACAGCAGGTTGTTGTGGAGCAGGAATAGGAGCAGTAGGTGTTATCGGCTCAGCTTTAACCGTTCGTTTTCTTTTATTTTTACCCTTTTGTGTCCCTTCAGCTACATCTTCCTCAGCTTTCACGAACCAATGACCACCAATAGGCACAAACCTTTGCATTCGAACATTTTCGTTTTCTCGATCAGAATTACTACCATCATTCTTCATTTGTGATGGTGCAACATACTCAGGATTGCGTAAATACCCAAATAAAACTTTAAACACAGGTATTTCTTCCTCTGGTTTCTTCTTGTACGACTTGAGCTTAGCACATCCATTCACTGACATTTGTGCCAATTTGATCTCTTCACTCATCTTAACAACATTTGGGAACTGATAATCAACAATCTGTTAAGTAAAATATTTGATTTGAAATGACCTAATAAAGTCTAAGGAAGATTGGAATCTTCTCAACCTCTTTAGTATTTGCTAAGTATGGAAACCGAGCACACTTGGACATCCGAGCAGGGTTTTACTTGATCTAGCAAGGTATTTTGCCTATCTGGCGGGGTTATCTTCTTGAAGTCTTCTTTAGTGATAATCCGAGCAGGGTGCACTTCATCTAGAAAAGATGTTCTTCTAGTCGGGCACAGTTTACTAACTAGCAAGCCCCAGACTGAACCAATCTCATCAAGCCAAGTAATTGGAATATCTAGCAAGGTTTGATTAATAATATGTAATCCGAGCAAGCTTGTTGAAAGTCGTCAAAAATTGTTCTAAGTACTTTCTTGGGAAAGGTTCAACTCATAGCAAGCTACAGTGCTATTGGCACAGCTCAAACACTGTTACTAGCACACTATGGTTTGCTTAATAAGTTATCATTTGACAAAGGGTTGAAGGGATTAAGGAAGAATAGTTTGCTCGTAGGACCATAACAAGCAAAGTTTGCTATGGTCAAGAAGGCTGAAGTCTGCTAGATGAGTATTTCAGTCTACCCGGAGAACTGTTCCCCAGTACACTTCAAGGTTACCAGGTCTACTCATAAAGGACAAATGGCACAAAGCCTATTCGGTGAAGACAAATGACACAAAGTCTACCCGGAAGACTTGTCCCACACTTAGTATAGTTTTGAATATGTAATTGGATTATGTACCAATCATTAGGGTTTTAGAAGGAATGAAAGCTGTAAAACGGTGGCAGGCCTATAAATAAAATATTTTAGGGCACGCCTATAAGGGACGTGAGAGCTACAGACGCGTGACACTTTTCAGACCTAAAAGAATATTTTCTGATATTGAGTGTGACGGCTGTCATAGGATTAGTATGGACAATACATTCATTACAAGAAACCCAAATAGATTAACATTTGTATGAATCATTTCTATAACTGGAAATCTTTTGAGTGATTGTTTGTGTTTGTTACATTTATTAATCCTTAAGCAACAATTCTGTTTGTTTCTGATTCCACCGTTAACAAACAGATTTCTTACCTAAAATCGCAACCGTCATTAACCTTCTTGTCGACACATTTATTGTGTGGGTTATGACTTAATTGTCAATGTGAGCGATCCATCCTCTCAGTTACGGGACCGACAAGTGGTATCAGAGCTTTTTCGTTGCTGTTTTGGTGAAGAAATTATTGCTAGTTGCAGGTCTGAAGAAGAAGGATGACGCAAGCAGACCACTGTTCCATTGAAATAAGACATCAGCTACTATGTTCTTCATTTCATCCTAGATCTACAATCTTTGGTATTTTCTATTTCTCGTGTTTACTTAAATTTGCATTTTTATTTGTGATTCTTGCTCCAATCGAACCAGATCCTCAGATCCAGAGATTTACAACTCAGATCTGATTGTTTTTCTAAATTCGATTTTTACTCTGTTTTCAAGTTTTACTTATTTTTATTCAAAATCATTTTACAAAAATACAAAAATATGTCTAGCTTTGAAGAGCAAGAAGTGTCTACTAACAAAATACCAAGTTTAACAGGACAGGATAACTTCATCAAATGAAAAGTTTTATTTGAGGCTGTCGTTAGCTACAATGACATTGATATGTGGAATAGTATAAAGAATGTTCCTTATGTGGCTCAAGGAGCAAATCCCAACCCAGCCGTGGGTGAGCGAATGAGGAAGGTAGACGACAGAGCCCAAGCTATGTTGAAGTTGGGTCTGTCTTCGGACATTTTGACTAAAGTTGCTCATCATAGAACTGCCAAGAAAATGTATGATGCAATTTTAGAAATGTTTGAGGGGAATACCGAATTGAAGAAAATTAAGAAACAAAGGCTCAAGCAACAGCTGGAGAGGTTTAAGTACAAAGATAGGGAGAGATTGAAATCTATCATTGAAAGATTTCTTGCAATTGTGAATTATCTCAGAACCACTGATTATGTGATGACTGACTTTGACTTGAATACCAAACTGCTGAATTCAATGCCAAAGGAATGGTATACAACCAGCAAATTCATCATTCAAAAGCAAAACTTTGAACAATTAATGGTGGATGATGTTATTTGCTTTCTTCAAGTTGCCAAAATTGAGATGATTAAAAATGAAATGATCAAGGAAGAGAAGCCATTCTTCAATGTGTCAAATTCTTCGATTACACCAATTGGAAGCTTGTCAACTTAAAACCAACAACAAATTCCTATAATTGAAGAGCCAATTGATCATGGCGTTGATACACCTAAAGGTTTTGTTGGAGGAAGTTCAAGCAATTCAGGAGGCCAATCAAGGTTCAATGTCCAACTCATTGATGATAGTGAGTCCGCTTCAATGGCAAATGGACAAGTAACTTATGCTACTGGAAGCGTTGGTCAGGGGAATGAGACTCAAGCCTTGTTCTCAATGTTCACTGAATCTTATAATGCATTTGTGGCCAAGAACTTGATTCATACAAGTGTCATCCAAGATGATCTAGAACAAATAGATGCTGATGACCTTGAGGATATGGATTTAAAGTCGCAGGCTGCAATGCTTGCACTAAAAAGCAAGAGGTTGTTCAACAGGACAGGAAGATCTTTTAAGCAAATGAAAGGATCGGTTTTGACAAGTCAAAGGCAATTTGCTATAACTGCCAACAGCCAGGACACTTTGCAAGAGAATGTAACCAACTCATGAACGTTTAAGCAAATCAATATCAAAACCACCATCCTAGAAACCAAATCCAATACCCCCAAAACCAGCAAAGAAACATCAACACCAACTATCAACAACCTCAATTGAACAATCAATAATTTGATCCCCAAAATAAAAATTTTCAAAGAAAAAATCAAAACTTCCAAAATCAGAACCCTCCTGCTCCAGCCAACAACCTCAACAGGAATCATCAGAATCAACCAAGAAATCAAGGGAATGTTGCACTTGCAGCACAATAGGAAGGTGATTTTGATTGGAGTAACCATGAAGATGACATCACTCAAGCAAATGTTGCTTTTATGGCTAAGATGGAACAAAAGTAAGGTGACTTTGATTGGAGTAATCATGAAGAGGACATCACACAAGCAAATGTTGCTTTTATGGCCAAGATTGAGAATGATGTTGGAACTTCTTCTTCTTATTCTTCACAGGTACATTCAGATTCCATACTTGACTTACTTGAAACTATAGATGCATTGAATGTGAAGGTAGGTAAGTTGGAAGATGAATCCTTTAGAAAAGAAAGCATGATAAATGGGTATCAAGCTAGTGATATTATCTATGAGGAAAGAATCAGAAGTCTTGAAGAAGACTGTGTAATCAGTTATAGAACCCAATCAAGGTATGTAACAGAGATAGAAGGTCTGAAAAAGATGATTGTTGATGAGAAGGTAAAGAACACCAAAATTGAAGTTGAGAATGAGTTCTTAAAGAACCTGGTGTCCACAGGAAACATATGTGGAATTCTTAACAAAGTTAAAGATGAAGACAAGTACAAGGTTGTTCCTCCACCGTTCAACCACAACTATTCTCTTGGTGTTGACAAAGAAAAGAGAGAAGCTTATCTCAACCAGTTCAGAGATGATTTTAAAGACAAATAAGAGTTCATTGACATGTATGAAATGGTTGAAGTAAGCAAGTATGGAGAATTTGTTTTCAAGGAAGTGGTAAAGGATGATTAGTTAATTGGTGTCTAGGTGTCTGAAGATGATTTCACTGAAGGTGACGTAAATGTTGATGATTTAAGTGACTCAAGTAATCAAGTCTCAGATGAAGAGATCAAGGAAGCAAAAAAGAATAGAAGGTTTGTCACACCTTCAAAATCCACTAACGGAGTTTTACCGTCAGAGGGTGTGAACTGGCAGGATCGGAATCATCAGTTATAATCAAACCATAAAATAAAGTTTCAAAACCATGAAAACGTTTACGAGTAATTAAATGCGGAAGCGTAAAAACCTTTAATCAAAAGTTGCGTCACGCAGGACGACTTAAAACCAAAGATAACTGTTAAAAAAAGTTTGCATAGTTAAAATTTTATCACACAATGCATGTTCCTAAACCGCGCGCCCGCCTCGGCTACCTGAGAATAACATACTAAAAGTGTCAACACAAGGTTGGTGAGTTCACAAGTTATATAAAATAAATCGTTTAGCGTTTGCGTTCAGCGTTTTACGTTAAGTGTTTTGCGTAACCACGTTACGGCGTTTATGCGTTTTGCGTAACCACGTTACGGCGTTTAAGCGTTTTGCGTAACCACGTTACGGCGTTTTGCGTTACCAGATAGTGTTATGTCAAATTATATATCGATAGGTAGCTAGTCTATACAACAAGTATTACTAAGTGTTCGACACCGAAGCTGACTCGTTTAGTAAGTGCCTTGTCACCAGGTCCTCCAGACCATGGTACGTGTTAGCCAAAATTACACCCGCTCGACCTTCAGTCGAGTTTAGCGTTGGGTGGGGTTTGTCAAACCCAGTAGTACTACTCAACAGTGACTCGCTATTCTAAATATTAACCGGTTCGATGTGTAGGACTTCAAATGTTTCGTTTGCCACTTTGCCTTTACAAGTGATATATAATTTATAACAAAATCTTAAATGCGTTGTGGAGTATGTTATCTCCCCCAAGTGAAAAACGTTTGAAAACAGTTTAAAGAGGGGAAAGTGAAACTCACTGTTTGCGAAGAATTTCCCAAAATAAATCACCAAGATGCGCGTCACCGAAAAACTCTCTCTAACGTTCTAAAACAACAAAGAGATTTTTCTAAGTGTCGGAATATTATCGAGTCTCTAGACCCGGCACATAATACCTATGCACATAACATGTTTCGTGTTTCGTTTGTGAATCGTGTATGACTTTCACAAGTGTTTTTGTGACACATCACATGTGTAAGCAATCATATACGTGTCATGTATTCATAACGTACATTACTAGCAATTATTCCCCGTAAGGGCATTTTGGTCAACAAATAACAATTAACTAGCCATTATTCCCCATAAGGGAAATTTGGTCAAATCATGGCAATCAATTAGCAACTATTCCCCGCAAGGGTATTTTAGTCAAAACATAACAATTATATAACAAATATCATATTTCATGCATTTTTACACAACTCAGCAGCTAGTTTCACCGAGACAGAAATCCTACTAGAAAGATTGTACTCTTTCACTGATCATAGCATCTCAATTAATTTACCAAAAATCACACAGAAGAACATATGTCTTAGGTTTCCAGAACATATTTTATTACATTTTTATTCCTCATAGTTTTCTCACAATCAACAAATCATTACAGCAAACTCATAACAGTCAGATTCATGCACAACAGAATGTTATTTGCAATTCCTGTTAAACAAAAAATCCAATAAATGCAAGACCACTTGGGTTTGGTTCCTAACTCAATGAGTCAACTTCCAGAAGTGGAACCAACCCAATTGGTCTCGTAGTTCATGAGATATAACATTTACAACATAACCTAACAGCAGGTCTAACAGCTCAGCTTTGCACAACGTTTTTGTAAAATCATAAAGTAAACTTCTACTTGTCCAAAAATTACAAACTTATACTTTATAGAAACTAGACTCAACGTAGTTTACTGCAGTACCCACAATCTCAACCAATTTTCAGGTTTACACTTCGTTACAGTCACTTAAACATCGTATACACATTCTGTCCAGAATCTGTTTACATCCAAACTCAACATAATAACAATCTATGAACTATCATGCATCCATATAACCCTCTAGACTCCATAAACACCCTCCATGCACATCAATTACATATTACATACTTGATTAAGGTTTGTGTTTGAACTCAAATCAAAAACACAACAATCAACATGTATCAACATCAATCTAGTTATTAATTCATTATCCAAATAACAACAATCATATTAACTATATGCATACTCAAAATCGGCAGCCTAGGGTTTGTGGTTAACCAAACAAACATCAAAATCAAGCAACAAGAATGTTAGGGATAATCAAATATACCTTCCTAGCACCTAGTTCTTCAATCACAAGCTTGATTTGATGGTGTATATGTGTGTGTTTGTGGACGGCAGCCAAGGAGAGCAAGGGAGGGAGGCCGATCGGAGCTTTGGGGTTAATAATAATAAGTTATGGTTAAGTGTTAAGGATATATTTATAGACATACAAGTTACACTCAAGTCCCTCTACTTTCAATTGTTGTTTTTCTAACTTAACTAACTTAGTTCTTGTTTCTTGTCTAGCATTACACACAATATAATCAAGTAACACATATGTTAACACATAATTATCACATAATTATTATGTTGACGTTTATCGTTTATTTATCAATCGTTTGCGTCAACTCGTTTGCGTTTCGGTGCAAATCCCGAAAGACTACACATGTAGTAAGTGTTAAGCGTCATTTAAACCCTAGTTTAAATGTAATGAAGTGTGCATTATAGATTCAGTGATCTTAAGTTTGAATTGACGGAGTTGAGTTAACGGAGTTAACCTGAAATTGACGATTGTCACATCATTCCCATGTTAAAGAATTTTCGTCCCGAAAATTTGAGTCAAGTCGTGATGAGTGTCTGAAAGAGTAAAAAAAAAAAAATTTCAGTTTGTCATATCATCCCCTAGTAGAAAGAAATTTCGTCCCGAAATTTAATTCATACCTCCGGTGATGTCTGACGGTTTGCCGAGTTTCGCTGTTTTCTGTGTTTGGTTAGCCCTTCAAAAAGGTGAGGATACTTTTTCATCATTTGATCCTCGCGTTCCCACGTGAACTCCGGTCCACGTCTCGAGTTCCAATGAACCTTAACGATTGGAATTTTGCTGTGTTTGAGCGTTTTGGTTTCCCAATCCAAAACCTCGACTGGTTCCTCAATGAAACGTAACTGTTCATCAACTTGTAGTTCCTCCAAAGGGACTACTTGGGTTTCATCAGATAGGCATTTCTTCAAATTTGATACGTGGAATACATCGTGTATGCCACTGAGTTCTGTTGGTAGGTCCAGTCGGTACGCCACCGGACCAATGCGCTCAGTTATCCGGTATGGACCAACATACCGTGGGTTGAGTTTGTTTCGCTTCCCAAAGCAAACCACACCTTTCCAAGGTGAGACTTTGAGTAACACCCGATCGTTCACTTGAAATTCGAGAGGTTTTCGGCGCTTGTCTGCGTAACTCTTTTGGCGATCTCGTGCTGCTGCCATGCGATTTCGGATTTGAACAATCTTTTCCGAGATTTCGAGTACCAGTTCTAGACCAGTGATTTGGCTGTCACCCACCTCTGCCCAGCAGAGTGGTGATCGACACTTCCGTCCGTACAGCGCTTCAAACGGCGCTGCCTTAATACTTGCGTGGTAGCTGTTATTGTACGAAAACTCTACCAAGGGTAAGTGGGGTTCCCAACTTCTTCCAAAATCCAAAACGCATGCACGCAACATATCCTCCAGGGTCTAAATAGTTCGTTCACTTTGCCCATCCGTCTGAGGATGGTATGCTGTACTCATATCGAGACGGGTGCCCAGTGCGCTTTGCAGCGACTTCCGAAAGTGCGAAGTGAAACGAGAATCTCGATCAGAAATGATCGAGACAGGCACTCCGTGTCTCGACACTACTTCCTTCATGTAAACACGAGTCAGTCTTTCTATTTTGTCCGTTTCCTTAATTGCTAGGAAGTGTGCCGATTTAGTCAACCGGTCAACGATCACCCAGATGGTATCGCATCCCGTCGGTGTCTTAGGCAAACCCGTAATAAAATCCATTGAGATGTGTTCCCATTTCCACATTGGGAGTTCCGGTTGTTGCAGTAGACCAGATGGTTTCTGGTATTCTATCTTGACTCTGGCACAAGTCAAGCATTTGCTCACGTAGGTGGCAATGTCGGCTTTCATGTTCGGCCACCAGTAAAGTGCCTTTAAATCATGATACATTTTATCTGAGCCAGGGTGGATAGAATATCGGGACTTGTGAGCTTCGTCCATCACTAGAGTTCTCAACTCTCCATATCGTGGAACCCAAATCCGGTTCTCAAAATATCGGACCCCGTCCGATCTGGTTTCAAGTTGCTTGTTCATGCCCCGCATGAGTTCCGATGGAAGATTATCTTCTTTCAAAGCTTCAAGTTGCGCATCGCGAATCTGATCGGGTAAGCTGGCATGAATCGTGAGTTGCAATGCTCTCACCCGTCTGGGTTTATCTGTTTCTTTTCTGCTGAGGGCGTCGGCCACCACATTGGCCTTGCCAGGGTGGTACTTGATGGCACAATCATAATCTTTAAGCAGCTCGACCCAACGACGCTGTCGCATGTTCAGCTCCTTCTGATCGTAGATATGTTGGAGACTCTTGTGGTCGGTGTAAATGGTAAACTTGGTACCGTACAAGTAATGCCTCCATATCTTAAGAGCAAACACCACAGCTCTGAGTTCCAAATCGTGGGTCGTGTAGTTCTTCTCGTGAACCCGTAGTTGTCGAGAGGCGTAGGCTATAACCTTCTCGAGTTGCATCAGCACACAACCGAGACCTTGTATAGATGCGTCACAGTGTACCTCAAAATTTTCCGTTCCCTCGGGGAGGGCTAAAATAGGGGCGCTACAAAGCTTGGTTTTCAACAGTTGAAAAGCGGATTCTTGCGCGTCACCCCAATTGTACTTAGTACCCTTGTGAGTCAAAGCGGTGAGGGGTTGAGCAATCTTTGAAAATCCCTCGATGAAATGCCGGTAGTAGCCGGCCAGTCCTAGGAATTGTCACACCTCAGTCGGAGTCTTAGGTGCTTCCTAGTTTTTGATGGCCTCTACCTTACCGGGATCGACATGGATACCATTCTCGTTGATCACATGTCCTAAAAAGTGAACCTCGCGAAGCCAAAATTCACATTTCGAGAGTTTAGCATACAGTTGTTCCTTCTTCAATAGTTCCAGAATTACCCTTAAGTGATCTTCGTGGTCAGTCTCGTTCTTGGAGTAGACGAGAATATCATCGATGAAAACAATCACAAACTTGTCGAGGTACGCCTTGCATACTCGATTCATGAGATCCATAAATACGGCTGGTGCGTTGGTTAGGCCAAAAGGCATAACCGAAAACTCGTAGTGACCATACCGTGTTCTGAAAGCCGTCTTTGAGATATCTTCTTCACGCACTCTAAGCTGATGATAACCAGATCGCAGATCGATCTTCGAGTAGTAACTCGATCCTTGAAGCTGGTCAAACAAATCATCAATTCGGGGTAAAGGATAACGGTTCTTGACCGTCACCTTGTTCAACTCCCGGTAGTCGATGCACATTCGGAAAGTCCCGTCTTTCTTTCGGACAAACAAGACAGGGGCTCCCCATGGCGATGAGCTAGGTCGGATAAAACCCTTATCCAACAAATCTTGCAACTGAGTGGACAACTCCTGAAGTTCCGCCGGTGCGAGCCGATACGGGGCTCGTGCTATGGGTGCTGCACCGGGTGTCAACTCGATTTGGAATTCGACTTGACGAATAGGAGGGAGTCCGGGCAAATCCTCTGGGAAAACTTCCGGGAAGTCTCGCACAACAGGTATATCTTCAATTCGTTTCTCCTCCGCGGGTTTCTCAACAATCTGCGCCAAAATTGCCGGATGACCCTTTCGTAGATACTTCTGCGCCTTCATAAGGGTAATGACGCTGGTGGTCATGCCGCTTCTCTCGCCTCGGACCGAAATGATCTCGCCGGAAGGGGTGGTAATATGGACTATCTTATCGTGGCACATAATCTCCGCTCGGTTCTCGGATAACCAGTCCATGCCGATAACGACATCGAAACTACTAAGCGTAAAAGGAATAAGGTCGATATCAAAGACATGACCTGACAGTTTTAACTTACATCCTGCAAGTACATGAGTCGTTATTATAGTCTTACCGTCAGCTAATTCAACAGGAAACTTAGCATCTAACGGGGTTGGAGTTAAGTCTAAAAGTTGGCTACATGGGGATCATTGCGGGCTTGACCCGATCCAATCACAAACGCTCTTCCCTTGCCATTTCCTCCACCATTACTGCCACTTCCATTACCCCCATTGTTGTCATTCTTTTTCAGCTTGGGGCAATCTTTCCGGAAATGTCCTTCCTGCCCACATTCAAAACATCCCTTCGTCGTCATCGGTGGCTTAGGAGCACCCTTTGCCGCAAGGTCTCCTCTAAATTCTTTCGCTTGGTGACCTATCTTTCCGCATCTTTGACACTTGACACGGTCACACTGGCCAACATGATGATAGTTGCACCTGTTGCACTTTGGATATTTCCCAGCATATCCGCTCGAAACCTGCCCGCTACCGTTGTTGTTGTTGTGATTCTGAGTGTTAAAGCTCCGAGTGAATTCGGGCTTACGGTAGTGTTGTTGCGGTGGGAGGTTCGAGGATGAAGATCTGGTGTTGTCAAACTTCCTCTTCCCGCTGCTCTGGTTACTGTTGCTGTTGCTGACGTTATCATTACTCGAATTGTCACGGGCTTTAGTGGTCGAACCCCTAGGTGGTTACGCACCTTGGGTCACAACCTGATCCGTCAGTTTGTGAGCTAAACGGATCGCTTGTTGGATCGTGGCTGGCCTGGAAGACGTCACCATGCCCTGAATCTGCGGTGCTAATCCATCAATGTACATTTCTATCCTCTTGCTCGGCGGATCCACCATCCGCGGACACATCACAGACAACTCGTGCGAACGAGTAGTGTAGGCTTCGATTTCCGAACCCACCATCTTCAACGACCAAAATTCTGATTCTAACTTTGAAATCTCTTCTCTCGAACAATACTCCTCTCGCATCATGTTTTAGAACTCCTCCTAGTTCATCGCGTTAGCCAGTTCCAATCCAAGGATCTGGACGTTTGAATTCCACCAAGTGAGGGTGGAATCCTCAAGTGTCCCAGCAGCGAATTTGACCCTACTGGCAGGGGGACAATTACACATCTCAAAGGCCGACTCGGCCTTCTCGGCCCAACACAGGAAGCCTATAGCTCCCTCAGTGCCCTTAAACGTACTGGGCTTGCAGTCAAGGTAGTTCTTGAAGGTACACGTTCCACTCGGACCTCCAGCTTGATTCTGAACGTGTGCGGCTAAAGTGGCCGCAACATGGTCATTCAGCAGAGTTTGGAGTTCAGCTGCAGTCAAGCTGATGTTACCACGTCCTCATCCAGCGTTTCTTCCAGCCATTTCCTAGAATCACAGTATAAAATGTTAAACATGAATTTTTCTTTCATATACAACACACCATACATGTAATAAAAAGATAGGTAAGAAAGAAAGTAAGAAACAACATCACATCACAACCACATATTAGTCTAAAAAAAATTCATGATTAAAACCATTGTATTCGCTACAAAGTATTTCCAATCAATCCTTAAAATCATAGAAAAATAATAGTTCGGATGTAGACAACCCCTCCATCTAAGTGTCATCATTACTAGATATCGTCCTCTGAGTGTGCCTCCTCCTCAGCCGGTTCTTCCTCCGGTTCTTCTTCGGGTTCCTCCTCGGGATCTTCCTCGGGATCTTCCTCAGGCTCCTCTTCGGGATCTTCTTCAGGTTCTACTTCAGGCTCTGCCCCAGGCTCGGCCTCAGGCTCTGCCTCAGGTTCGGCCGCATTCTGAGCAAGTTGCATTTGTAAGACATCGCAACGTTCTAGAGCTATCTCGGTTCGGGTCCTTGCTTCTTGGAGTTGCTCTTTCAAATCTATCATCTCAGCTTGCGTCTTCATCATAACCTTCATCTGTTGCTCACTAGTCTCTTGCATATCTTTCATTGCCGCTGCCATGCGGGCAATCTCCTCCTTAGTCTCCCTCGTATAGCGCATGTAACCCACGTCACGCTCCAAGCATGAAACAACAGCTGCGAGAACTCTCTCTACAGGTTCGGTTATGGGTGGTAGGGTGTTGGGATAAGCAGGGTGGTTCGGGTGAGGCAACGGGGGAACTTGTTCGCGATAGACCATACGTCTGATCATGTTAGGGTACCAATCCCAGCTAACGTCGTTTTCGTAAATGCCTCCGGATAGGCGGTACCTCTTCGGTGCGGGAGCTTCGAGTTCCGGGACTACTCGGGGTGGCGAGGCGGTAGGTAACTGCGGTTCCTTCCCGTGAGCATGCGTCATCGAATCGGATGATGATGAGGGTGGCGTCGACATTCCTACAGGTAAGCCGTGTATGCACGCGCGTATGAGTGAAAGAGGTAAAGAGATAAGATTACAAGACTACACAAACCTATGCAGTGCGTATCATTATAACTAATGGGTCGTCGCGGTTATAGTCTAGTATGCATGCAGCTTCTAGTTCGCTATAACCAATGGCTCTGATACCAATCTGTCACACCCTCATAATCCACTAACGGAGTTTTACCGTCAGAGGGTGTGAACTGGCAGGATCGGAATCATCAGTTATAATCAAACCATAAAATAAAGTTTCAAAACCATGAAAACGTTTACGAGTAATTAAATGCGGAAGCGTAAAAATCTTTAATCAAAAGTTGCGTCACGCAGGACGACTTAAAACCAAAGATAACTGTTAAAACAAGTTTGCATAGTTAAAAGTTTATCACACAATGCATGTTCCTAAACCGCGCGCCCGCCTCGGCTACCTGAGAATAACATACTAAAAGTGTCAACACAAGGTTGGTGAGTTCACAAGTTATATAAAATAAATCATTCAGCGTTTGCGTTCAGCGTTTTACGTTAATTGTTTTGCGTAACCACGTTACGGCGTTTAAGCGTTTTGCGTAACCACGTTACGGCGTTTAAGCGTAGCGTAACCACGTTACGGCGTTTTGCGTTACCAGATAGTGTTATGTCAAATTATATATCGATAGGTAGCTAGTCTATACAACAAGTATTACTAAGTGTTCGACACCGAAGCTGACTCGTTTAGTAAGTGCCTTGTCACCAGGTCCTCCAGACCATGGTACGTGTTAGCCAAAATTACACCCGCTCGACCTTCAGTCGAGTTTAGCGTTGGGTGGGGTTTGTCAAACCCAGTAGTACTACTCAACAGTGACTCGCTATTCTAAATATTAACCGGTTCGATGTGTAGGACTTCAAATGTTTCGTTTGCCACTTTGCCTTTACAAGTGATATATAATTTATAACAAAATCTTAAATGCGTTGTGGAGTATGTTATCTCCCCCAAGTGAAAAACGTTTGAAAACAGTTTAAAGAGGGGAAAGTGAAACTCACTGTTTGCGAAGAATTTCCCAAAATAAATCACCAAGATGCGCGTCACCGAAAAACTCTCTCTAACGTTCTAAAACAACAAAGAGATTTTTCTAAGTGTCGGAATATTATCGAGTCTCTAGACCCGGCACATAATACCTATGCACATAACATGTTTCGTGTTTCGTTTGTGAATCGTGTGTGACTTTCACAAGTGTTTTTGTGACACATCACATGTGTAAGCAATCATATACGTGTCATGTATTCATAACGTACATTACTAGCAATTATTCCCCGTAAGGGCATTTTGGTCAACAAATAACAATTAACTAGCCATTATTCTCCATAAGGGCAATTTGGTCAAATCATGGCAATCAATTAGCAACTATTCCCCGCAAGGGTATTTTGGTCAAAACATAACAATTATATAACAAATATCATATTTCATGCATTTTTACACAACTCAGCAGCTAGTTTCACCGAGACAGAAATCCTGCTAGAAAAATTGTACTATTTCACTGATCATAGCATCTCAATTAATTTACCAAAAATCATCACAGAAGCACATATGTCTTAGGTTTCCAGAACATATTTTATTCCATTTTTATTCCTCATAGTTTTCTCACAATCATCAAATCATTACAGCAAACTCATAAAAGTCAGATTCATGCACAACATAATGTTATTTGCAATTCTCGTTAATCGAAAAATCCATAAATGCAAGACCACTTGGGTTTGGTTCCTAACTCAATGAGTCAACTTCCAGAATTGGAACCAACCCAATTGGTCTCGTAGTTCATGAGATATAACATTTACAACATAACCTAACAGCAGGTCTAACAGCTTAGCTTTGCACAACGTTTTTGTAAAACCATAAAACTAAACTTCTACTTGTCCAAAAATTATAAACTTATACTTTATAGAAACTAGACTCAACCTATTTTATTGCAGTACACACAATCTCAACCAATGTTCAAGTTTAACTACGTTACAGTCACTTAAACTTCGTATACACATTCTGTCCAGAATCTGTTTACATCCAAACTCAACATAATAACAATCTATGAACTGTCATGCATCCATATAACCCTCTAGACTCCATAAACACCCTCCATGCACATCAATTACATATTACATACTTGATTAGGGTTTGTGTTTGAACTCAAATAAAAAACACAACAATCAACATGTATCACATCAATCTAGTTATCAATTCATTATCCAAATAACAACAATCATATTAACTATATGCATACTCAAAATCGGCAGCCTAGGGTTTGTGGTTAACCAAACAAACATCAAAATCAAGCAACAAGAATGTTAGAGATAATCAAATATACCCTCCTAGCACCTAGTTCTTCAATCACAAGCTTGATTTGATGGTGTATATGTGTGTGTTTGTGGACGGCAGCCAAGGAGAGCAAGGGAGGGAGGCCGATCGGAGCTTTGGGGTTAATAATAATAAGTTAGGGTTAAGTGTTAAGGATATATTTATAGACATACAAGTTACACTCAAGTCCCTCCACTTTCAATTGTTGTTTTTCTAACTTAACTAACTTAGTTCTTGTTTCTTGTCTAGCATTACACACAATATAATCAAGTAACATATATGTTAACGCATAATTATCACATAATTATTATGTTGACGTTTATCGTTTATTTATCAATCGTTTGCGTCAACTCGTTTGCGTTTCGGTGCAAATCCCGAAAGACTACACATGTAGTAAGTGTTAAGCGTCATTTAAACCCTAGTTTAAATGTAATGAAGTGTGCATTATAGATTCAGTGATCTTAAGTTTGAATTGACGGAGTTGAGTTAACGGAGTTAACCTGAAATTGACGATTGTCACAAGGTTCAAGAAACCAGACTCAATTGATAAACTACCTTTGTACCCACCTATAACTCCAAGAATGAAGAGACTAAATGAGAAGATGAAGAAAGAACATGTTTTTTAGACATATGTGAAAGGAAGAAGTTGAGCTATAATGCATTAAGACCACCTAGCAAGACAATGCTCAAAAGATGTAATGAAAACAACAAGAAAAAGGTGGATGAGACTGTGAAGAATGACAACTTTATTCTTGTATACCCTGTCTTCTCCAGCCATCAAGCATTTGATGTTGGAGAAGTTGAAACAATGTAAGAATATGAAAAGAGACAATCAAGACACAGGGAAAACATTGATGATGAGCCAATGAATATGAAGAAAATAGTCTTTGTGAAAGGAACAGTTGACAAACAAGACATCAAGATAGATGAATTTGTTCCCTTTAACACTGACTATGATACTTGAAGACACAAAAGACTCTTGGACTTAAACCACCAAGACCTAGTGAGAGGTTCAAAAAGGGAATTGATCATAAGAAGTTTAAGAGAAAAGTGTGGTGCAAGAAATGTGATGAATATGGTCACCACACTGATTCCTGCAATAACAGACTCACTTTCAAACCCTTTGAAGTACCAAATGGAACAAAATTTGGTGAAGATTTTTAAATGTACAAGCAAAAGTACAATGGGTATTTGGGAGAGGGAAAAGAGAGTGAGAAAGAAAAAGTTGGTCAAGCAATTCAGAAAGACCAGAAGTTTAAGAAGACAGAAAGGATAGATAATAGTCCCAAGAAAGGAGTGACTGATCAAGTAAAACGGGACATCAGTCCAAAGAAGTCTGAAATTGAAGTGAGAAGGAATTATCAACCTCTAAGAATTAATCCTAACAAAGACAAAAAAATTGTTAAAGTTGATGATTCTCAGAAATCACCAAGCAATGAAAGGAAAAGAAACAACAGCACTGACTGGTGATGAAAAATTCCTTCTGAAGAATTAGTTTGAACCCAGTGGTTTTTCTTGGAAGCCAAGAAGTGAAGTTGAAATTGAAAAACGTTTTGATGTGAGAGATGTTTCAATCACAATAGACTATGTAGTAAATGACACTCAAGGCACAACATCTTTTGTGAATACTCCAAGGGAATGTGGATATTGGACATATAATTCTGATAACATTGAATTGACCCATGAAGACCCAAAGCCTACTACTTTCACATCCAATGCAGCTCCCCGTTTCTGAAAATGATGATTTGAAAGTTGATTCAACTTGCTCTTCATCAACTAACTAATCAATTTCTCGATATGTGCAGAAACAGTCCACTTCAACGAATGAAGTGTGGTATATGGACCGTGGATGTTCCAGGCACATGAAATGTGACAGAAGGTCACTTGTTAACTATGAGGAGAAGTTTGAAGGTCCTGTTGCATTTGGAAGTGATGAAAATGGTGGAAAGATTGTTGGAAAAGGGATCTTAACCAATGGCAAGGTCATATTTGACAATGTCTTCTATGTGGAGGGACTACAATATAACCTTTTAAGCATATCTCAAATGTGTGATAAAGGTTATAAAGTTGGTTTTGATGACTCACACTGTTTCATCATAAGACCTGAATTTGTATTCCCACCTGATATGATTATGATGATGGCTCCAAGGAATGGAAAATTATATGAATTAAATATGAAGGTTGTTGTTTCAAGGGGTGGTACATGTTTTGTGTCAAAGGCTACTGAGAATGAGTCAAAGCTTTGGCATAGAAAGTTGTGCCATGTTAATATCAAAAACATGAACAAACTAGTCAAGGGAGAACATGTAATTGGTCTGCCTTCTAGAGAGTTCGAATTGGATGAAAATTGTGTTTCATGTCAAAGAGGAAAGCCGCACAAGTCTTCACACAAGACTAAACTCATTAACTCAATTGATCAAGTGCTTAAAATGATTCATATGAATCACTTTGGTCCTGTGAGTGTACCAAGCATTGGGAAGAAGAGATACTGTCTTGTAATCATTGATGACTTTTAAAGATATACTTGGGTTTATTTCCTAAGCACAAAAGATAAGGCTGCAGAGTTGATCAAGAGTTGTGTAACCAAGATTGAAAACCAGCTAAATGCAAGGGTCAAAGTAATGATAAGTGATAATGGAACAAAGTTCAAGAATGGAGTAATGGAGGAATTCTGCAATTCAAAGGGGATACTCCAACAATTTACTACTCCTAGAACTCCTAAACAAAATGGTGTTGCAGAAAGAAGAAATAAAACACTTATTGAAGCTGCAAGGACCATGATAGCAGATGCATATTTGCCTGTTACGTTTTGGAATGAAGCCATAAATACAGCCTGCTATGTTCAGAACAGAGTCTTTCTCAACAAAAGATATAACAAGACTCCTTATGAAATCTTGTTCAAAAGAAAACCCTACATTAAGTTTCTCAAACCTTTTGGATGCAAATGTTCTCTTCCAAACACCAAGGACTATTTAAACAAGTTTCAAGCTAAATCCTTGGATTACTTCTTCGTTGGTTACTTAACACACTCAAAGGCATATAGAGTATTTGTAAAGGAACAATTGATTGTAATTGAATCTTCTGACATAATCTTCAATGAAAATCCATTTAACACAATTAATGGTGCAGCATGGTTGTTTGATCTTAAGAAATAATCAAGTCTTTCAAGATTTATCCTGAAGACTTTGATGTGTCTTTTTACAAGACTAGTGTGATTGAAGAGTCAAATGAGAAGGGACAATATTTAGAAAATTTGTGGAAGAAGGTTGCATGCAAGGAAAAGGAATTTACATTTAGGAAGGACCACTCATGTGCAAACAATGAACAAATTCAAGACAATGATTCAGAAATCAATCCAGAAGCAGAACAATATCAAGAAAATGTCATTCAAGACAATAATGAAAATCAAGTTGATCCAGTTCTGAATGAGGAAGATCCCATCAACCAAAAGATTGAAGATGAAGGTGCAAGTAGAGAAAGATTTCAAGACTTGTTTGAGAGGTTGAATTTGGTGAACAATGGTGTATAAACCTCACAACAGAATCATGAGGAAGCACCTGAATCTGAAAATACAACAGATGACTTGGTCATTGATGAACCGGATCTCAATGAATCAAATCTTGACACAAATGTGTCTACTGATATGATACTTCAATCCTCTTATGTTGAAAAGAATCATCCCTCTGAAAACATCATTGGAGATATAAATGAAAGAGTTACAAGAAGTCATTCTGAATCTGCAAACATTTGTTTGTACTCCTGCTTTCTATCCCAAATAGAACCAAAGAACATAGTTCAAGCATTGAAAGATAACAGTTGGGTGGTGGCCATGAAAGAGAAGTTGGCCCAATTCAGAGATCTACAGGTGTGGGAACTTGTAGATAGGCCAAGAAACAGGTATGCCATTGGAATTAAATGGGTTTTCAGAAACAAAAGGGATGAAAGAGGCATTGTGATTAAGAATAAAGCTAGACTTGTTGCTTTGGGATGCCTATAAGAAGAAGGGATAGACTTTGAGGACAAATTCAAGTGCATTGATTTGAAGACTGCTTCAACTCCAATGGATTCAACTCTTATCGACACATTTAATGTGTGGACTATGACATTGTTGTGAGTATTGAGTGATTAATCGGGACCGACAAGTGGTATCAGAGCTTGTTGATTGCTGATTCTAGGTAAAGATTTGTTGCTGATTGAAGATCTGAAGAAGAACAATGACGTAAGGAAACCACTGTTCCATTGAAGAGTGACGTCAGCTGCTCTGTTCTTCATTTCCGTCCAGATCTACAAATATCCAGTGTCTTCCTTTCCTTATTTAGTTGAAAGTTTGTATATATATTACTTAATCTTGCTCATATCAAACCAGATATATCAGATCTGAAGATTTTAGTCTCATATCTGAATATTTTCAAAATTTGAATTTTTACACTGTTTTGATTACCCTGTTTCCGCTTTTCAAAATACCAAAATGTCTGGTTTAGAAGAGCAAGAGGTTTCCACTAATACGATTCCTAGACTCTATGGACAGGAAAACTTCACCAAATGGAAAGTCCTATTTGAAGCTGCTGTGTGCTACAACGATGTTGACATGTGGAATTCGATAAAAAATGGTCCACAAGATGCTGATGGTGCAAGTTCTACTGCCACTGTACGAGATAGGCTGAAAAATGTGGATGACAAGGCCTTAGCCATGATCAAGCTAGGATTGTCTTGGGAAATTCTGACCATGGTTGCACATCATCCTACTGCTAAGGCAATCCTTGAAATGTTCGAAGGTAACACTGAGCTGAAGAACATAAAGAAACAAAGGCTCAAGAAACATCTTGAAAGATTCAGATTCAAGGATGGAGAAAGGTTGAAATCAATCCTTGAGAGGTTCTTAGTTATAGTGAATGACCTAAGAACAACTGATTATGTAATGACCGATCTTGATTTGAATACCAAGTTGCTGAACTCAATGCCAAAGGAATGGTACACTGCCTGCTAGTTCATTCTCCAAAAGCCAAAATTTGAACAATTAAAGTTGGATGATGTTATTTTCTTCTTTCAAGCTACATAAATAGAAATGATCTAAAATGAGATGATAAAAGAAGAAAGATCATGTTTCCAGGTGACCAATGCTCTTATTACACCTATGGGAAACTTGTCTACCAAAAACCAACAACAGATTCCTATCATTGAGGAACCAACTAAACATGGTGTTGATACACCCAAGTCACCAAGGAAATTAGTCAAGGTTCAATGTTCAGCTTATTAATGATAATGACTCTACCTCAATGGCAAGTGGACATATGCCCTACTCTGGTGGAAACAATGATCAAACAAATAACACTCAAGCACTCTTCTCAATGCTCATTGAGTCCTATAATGCATTTGTTGCCAAGAATCTAATCCACACAAGTTTCATACAAGATTACTTGGAGCAGATAGATGCTGATGACCTTGAGGATATGGATTTGAAGTGGCGGGCTGCTATGCTGGCACTCAGAAGAAAAAGATTGTTCAATAGAACTGGTATATCACTAGTCTCTGGCCCAAATGAAAGGATTGGCTTTGATAAATCCAAGGCAATATGTTACAACAGCCAACAACCTGGACATTTTTCCAGAGAATGTAATCAACCAAGAAATTTTCAGATGAACCAGTTTCAGAACCAACAGCCTAGAAATCAGATGCAGTATCAACAAAATCAGAATCAGCCCAGAAACAACTTCAACAACAACAACAATCCCAATTTCAACAATTATCAATAGCCCCAAATGAATAATCAACAGGTCTTGCCTCAAAATCAAAACTACCAAAGAAACCAATTCCCTCAAGCTGCTCAAATAACAACAACAGACCCAATCAAACTCAACTAAGAAATCAAGGAAATGTGGCTATTGCAGCACATCAAGAAGGTGATTTTGACTGGAGCAATCATGAAGATGACATTACTCAAGCCAATGTTTCTTTTATGGCAATAAATGAGCAACAAGAAGGTGACTTTGATTGGAGTAACCATGAAAATGATATCTATCAATCAAATGTTGCCTTCATGACAAAGGGTGGGAATGAGGTTGGAACATCATCCTCTTAGGTGCATTCAATTCCTACTACTGATTTTCATGAAACAATAAATGCTTTGACTATAAAAGTAGGCAAGCTTGAGAGTGAGTGTTTCAGAAAGCAAAGTATCATCAATAGGTATGAAGCAAGTGATCTTGTTAATGAAGAAAAGATCAAAAGTTTGGAAGATGATTGTTTGAGTAGCTATAGAGCTCAACCGAGGTACACTACTGAAATTGATGGATTGAAGAAGATGTTGATTGAAGAGAAGGTGAAGAACACAAAACTTGAAGTTGACAATGAATTCTTACAGAATTTGGTCTCCACTGGAAACATATGTTGGTTGATGAGAAGGTGAAGAACACAAGGCTGCAACTTGATAATGTTTTTTTAAAGAATTTGATTTCCATAGGAAACATCTGTGGTATCTTGAACCAAGTTTTTGAGAAAGATAAGTACAAGGCAGTTCCACCACCATTCAACAACAACTTTTTGCCTAAAGTAGACAAAGAAAAGAGAGATGGTTATCTTCGACAGTTTAGAGAGGTTTTTCAAGACAAAAAGGAATTTGTTGATCTGTACAAGAAAGTTGAAGTGAGTGAGGAGGGAGAGTTTGTTGTGAAAGAATATGTAAAAGAAGAAAAGTCAGTAGGATTGCAAGTCTCTGAAGATGACTTTGAGTCTGATGATCTAAATATGGATGACTTAAGTGACTTGAATGATCATATCACTGATGAAGAAATTAAAGCTGTTGAAAGGGGTAAAAGGTATAAGAAACCAAACTCAATTGAAAAACTGACTTATTTACCACCAATTACACCTAAGATGAAGAAAATGAATGAAAGAATGATAAAAGAACATGTGTCTTTTGACATATGTGAAAGGTCAAAAGTTAGTTATAATGTAGTAAAGCCACCAAGCAGAGCTCTCTTGAAAAGATTAAGTGGTAAGAATAAGGAAAGAGTAACTGAAACAGTTGTTGGTGACAACTTCTTTCCAGTTTATCCAGTATTCTCAAGTCATGAAGTTCTTGATGTTGGAGAAGTTGAAACCATGGAAGAATATGAAAAGAATGAGTCAAGACACAAAGGAAACCTTGATGAAGAGCCTATGAATATGCAGAAAATTATCTTTGTTAAAGGAAAGATTGAAAGAAATGATATTAAGAGTGGAGAAGTTGTTTCTTTTTCAATTGACTTTGATGGTCTAAGGACTCAAAATACACTTGGGGTTAAACCACCAAGACCAAGTGAGAGATTCAAGAAAGGAGATGATCATGAAAGGTACAAAGGAAAAGTGTGGCGCAAGAAATGTGATGAGTATGGTCATCACACTGACTCTTGCAAAGACAGATTAAATTTTAAGCCATTCTATGTTCCCAATGAGACAAAGTTTGGGCAAGACTTTGTGCTCTATAAAAAGAAATATGATGAATACTTAGGAAAGGGAAAGGTGTGTGGAAAGGAGAGGGTAAGTGAAACTGATCATCATGTTGCAAGTAAGGTTGACAAAGAAAAGAAAGCTGATGTGAAACCTAAGAAACTTGTTGCTAAAAAGGGCAGAAGAAGCAGATCTTTAAAGAAGGCTTGAATCAAGTGTGAAAAAGAACTTTCAACCCTTGAGAATTATGCCCAATCAAGACACAAAATCAGTAAAGTCTGATGATTCTCAAGGTTCACCAAATAGTTAAAGGAAGAAGAAAATTGTTGTCTTTCCTAGAAAGAAACCAACTGAACTAACAGGTGATGAAAAGTTTCTATTGAAACATGGCTATTAACCACAAGGATTTCTGTGAAAGCCCAAGGTTGAAGTGAAATAAGAGATGAATATGGATGCGAGAGACTTCACAAGCAAGAAAGACTATGTTGTTCAATAAGACAATAATGAAGTGAATATTTGTCAAAGTACAACTTCATTTATGAAGACTCCAAGGGAGTGTGGATATGAAACTGATGACTCAGATCACATTTAAGTTACTCATGAAGATACTAAACCCATAACACTCACACTCAATGCTGCCACTGAAATTGAATTTGATGATTTGCAAGTTGTCAATTCTTGCACTTCATCATCTGACTAATCACTTTTCTTTGAAATGTGCAGGAACAGTGTACTGTACAGAATGATGTATGGTATATGGATAGTGGATGTTCAAGGCACATGAATTGTGACAAGAGGTCACTTGTTAACTATGAAGAGAAGTTTGAGGTGCCAGTGGCATTCGGCAGTAATGAGAATGGAGGAAAAATTGTTGAAAAGGTCATCTTGACCAATGGCAAAGTCAGTTTTGACAATGTCTTCTATGTTGAAAGACTTAAATATAATATTTTGAGCATATCTCAGATATGTGATTAGGGTTACAAAGTTGGTTTTGATGACTCATACAGTTTCATCTTAAAACCTAAATATGTTATTCCACCTGACATGATCATGATGATGGCCCCAAGGAATGGTAATTTATATGAACTTAACATGAAGGATGCTATTTCAAGGGGTGATACATGTTTTGTATCCAAATCCACTGATCAAATGTGAGCATGTCATTGGCTTGCCCACTAGAGAATTCAGATTGGAAGAAAATTGTGTCTCTTGTCAAAAGGGAAAGCAGCACAAGTCTTCTCACAAGACTAAACTCATCAACTCAATTGATCAGGTGCTTGAAATGCTTCACATGGATCTCTTTGGTCTTGTAAGTGTGCCAAGCATTGGAAAGAAAAGATATTGCCTTGTGATCATTGATGATTATTCAAGATATACTTGGGTTTACTTCCTAAGTACAAAGGATGAGGCTGCTGAATTTATCATGAACTGTGTAAACAGAATTGAAAATCCACTAGATAAAAGGGTAAAAGTGATGAGAAGTGACAATGGTACTATGTTCAAAAATGGAGTAATTGAAGAATTTTGCAACAACAAGGGAATACTTCAGGAATTTTCAGCTCTAAGAACTCATGAACAAAATGATCTTGCTTAGAGAAGAAACAGAACACTCATTGAAGCATCAAGAACTATGCTTGCTGATGCTAATCTACATGTCACATTTTGGGCAGAAGCTATTAGCACAGCATGATATGTTCAGAACAGGGTACTAATCAACAAAAGTCACTACAAGACTCCATATGAAATCTTTTACAACAGAAAACCCTACATCAAGTTTTTCAAAGCTTTTGGATGCAAATGTTCTCTTTTGAACACCAAGGATTACTTGATCAAGTTTTAAGCAAAATCCTTAAACTGTTTCTTTGTGGGCTACTCAACTCACTCAAAGGCCTACAGAGTGTATGTGAAAGACTATTTGGTTGTCATTGACTCTTCAGATGTAATTTTCAATGAAAACCAATTCAACACAGTTGATGGTTCATCATGGCTGTTTGATTTAGAAAAATTGATCAAGTCTTTCAGAATCTACCCTGAAGAGTTTGATGAAACCTTTTACAAAACCAGTGTAATTGAAGAGTCAAATCAGAACACATTGGATTTGGAAAAGTTATGGAAAAAGGTTGCAAGTAAAGAAAGTGAATATTCATTCATAAAGGATTCCTCTATTGCAAATATTGATCAAGAGCAAGAAAATGATCAAGAGAACAATCAAGAAATGCAAGTTGATCAAGATCATATTGAAAATCCAAGCAACCAAACTGAAGAAGAAGCAACCGCTACAAGAGTAAGATTTCAAGATTTATTGAGAGAATGAATCTAGAAAAAGTTGGTGCATCTACTTCAGAATAGAACAATCAGGAAACATCTGAAAGTGATAATGAAGCTGATTTGAGCATTGAAGAACCTGATCTCAATGAATCAAACCTTGACACTACTATGTCTACAGATATGATAGTTCCAACTCCTTATGTTGAAAAGAATCATCCTACTGAACATATCATTGGGAACATATATGAAAGAGTTACAAGAAGTAATTCTGAATCTGCAAACATATGTTTGTACTCCTGTTTTCTATCCCAAATTGAACCAAAGAATATTGTTCAAGCATTAAAGGACAACATTTGGGTAGAAGCCATGGAAGAGGAGTTGGCTCAATTTAGAGATCTACAAGTATGGGAGCTAGTAGACAGGCCAAGAAACATATATGCAATTGGAATACAATGGGTGTTTAGAAACAAAAGGGATGAAAGGGGTATTGTGAAAAAGAACAAATCAAGGCTTGTAGCTTTGGGATGCCTACAAGAAGAAGTTTTTGCCCCAGTTGCAAGACTTGAAGCAAAAGAATTTTCGTGGCTTATGCTACCTCAAAGAACATAAGGGTATTCCAACTTGCTGTCAAATTTGCATTACTAAATGGAAAGATAGAGGAAGAGGTGTATGTGACTCAACCACTAGGATTTGAGGATCCAGTGTATCCCAACAGGGTGTATAAGCTAAACAAAGCCCTGTATGGACTACATCAAGCTCCTAGAGCTTGGTATGATGAGTTATCAAACCATCTTCTTGAAAATGGTTTCCAAAGAGGAGCTATTGACAAGACCCTCTTCTATTAAAAGAAAGGAAGAGATTTGTTACTGTTACACGTCTATGTGGATGACATAATATTTGGGTCAACCAATGAGCAGGTGTGCATGGAGTTTGAGGAGGTAATGAAGTCCAAGTATAGCATGCATTCAATGGGATAAATGAACTTCTTCCTTGGATTGCAAGTACAACAGAAGGCTGATGAAATCTTCATTTACCAGTCTAAGTATGTGCAAGACATACTGGACAAATTCAAGTGTAATGATTTGAAGACAGTCTCAACTCCTATGGATTTAAAAGAAAAGATGGTAGCTGATGAAAAGGGGGAGCCAGTGGATGAGCATGAATACAGAGCCAATATTGGATCTCTGATGTATATAACTGTCGTGTCCCTCGATTTCAGCTAGATCTTAATCAATCATGTCATAACTCACACAGATTAATGTGTTGACAAGAGAGTTAATGACGGGTTGATATATTTAGAAAGATATTCGTTTGTTAAAGGCGGAATCAATAACAAACATACGGTTGCAAAGAATAATCAAAGGTAGAAAGCACACACAGGATTCACTCAAAAGATTTCCATCTATATAATTTTCATCATACAAAGTGGATAATCGATTTAGGGTTCTAGGAATCCTGGAACAGCCGTCACTTTCAAGAAATATTCTTTCTTATCCTAAAAGTGTAAAGGCTCAAAGTCCGTGTCCTCTCTCTCTTTAGCGGCGTGCCCTAAACATTCTATTTATAGGCCTGCCAACCTAGGACATCTGGCATTCCTTCTAGAAACCCTAAGTACAATCGTACATATTAAAATTACATATTCAAAATAAACTAAGTGTAAAGCAAGTCTTCCGGGTAGGCTTTGCATCAATCTTGTCTTTTCGAGTATGCTCGGCCATCCTTCATAACTTGGTAACATAGAAGTGTGCTCGGGATCAGTTTCCGGGTAGACTTTACTTGAAGAGTGTTTTACCAAGTAAAATACTCACCGAGTAGACTTCAGTCTTCTTGACTTTGCCAGACTTTGCCCAACAACTCCTTACGAGCAACCTTGTTCTTCAATGATCCATTTCAGCTCTTTGCTATAAAATAACTTATTAGCAAAGTGTACTCGGGAGTACTGTTCCTTGCATGAGCTGAACCTTGCCCGATATTACTTAGAGATATTCCTTTAGATTATCAAGCATACTTGGATCATACTTATTAATGAATACCTTGCCCGGTCTTCCAATCACTTGGCTTCTTGGACTTGGTCAACCAATCCTTACTCGGAAGAGTAAAATACTTGGTTCTATAGAAAAGACTTGCTTGATAAAGTGAACCTTGCCCGGATTTACATAAACTAGTGTACCTTACCCGGCAATGCACTAATTTGCAAACCCTGCTCGGATATCCACTAAAGAAGACTACTTGAAGTAAACCTTGCCCGGTAGGCAAAATATCGTACTCGGCTAAGTAAAAGCTTGCTCGGATGTCTAAGGTGTGCTCGAATCCATTACTTAGCGAAATCAGAGGAGGTTGAGAAGATTCCAATCTGCCATGTACTTCATTTAGGTCAAATCTTTGACTCAACAATCTCCCCTTTAGGTCAATTTCTTAACTCAACAATCTCCCCCTAGATTGGAACACCTCAGCTGACCCAAAACATTTCTATGGTTACTTACACTCAGCAAAAATACACATCAAATCAAAAATCAAAATTTCATATTCAAATAACATAAGAAAAATTACATAATCAGAAATTTGTCTGAAGACATTACAAAACAAAGCCTATTCTATTGATCTTGTCTCTTTCTTGCATTATGAGTGGCTTGTCTTCGATTGATTATCTTGAAAATATTAAGGGCTTGGTAGTGAGTGTGACTTTCCGTTATAGCCAAGTCCCTTATATCCATTAGATCTTCATTGTGCAGGCATGTCAAGTCTTCATCCCTTTTAATGATCCCTAGAATTTTTCCATCCGAATTCCTCAGCACAAAATGATTATCATTCTCTTTGAATTCAATGTCAGCTATAATCCCATTTTTCTGTACTGTGTTATTGGGGCGTCTCATTCTTCTTCCCAGACTTATACATGTATTCAAGTTGGAGAATGGATTCTCATCTCTGAAGGTCATCTGAAAGTCTCTTTCAGCTATGTCCATTCTTTTCATCTTTGCAGTCCTTTTTGACTTGTGAGACTGAATCAACCTCCAGCTCCTCTTTTCTTTTAAGAACTTGAACCCTTTTCCAGCTTCTTCCCACAAAAATTTTGACAGATCATTCATCTGTCTACCTGTCAATCTGCTTCTGTTTCTGTAATCATACAATCTGAGAGTGGCCATCCTTCTCAATTGTTCTTCATTGAATTCATAGAAGTCACTTCTCACAACAATTTCTCTCAATTGTCTACTCTCCATAATCACTTTTAATACACCAGTAACAGAATCAAAGTACAATTCTTTTGGTAGATCCACATTAGATTGTGATCTTGTTCTTTGTTGTGCTGAACTGCTTGATTCACCTCTTCCTCCTTGACCTCTTCCTCCTCTTGGAAATCTTCTTGAAATAGGAGGCCTGAAGGGAATGGACTTCTTCGGTTTACTAGGCCTCAAGTTAAAAAAATTAATGTATACAGCCTCTACCATCTCTGTTGGTAGATTGGCTAATTCAACAACATCATGTCCTGCTGCTTTAAGTTCTCTTAACATCTTTTCCATTCCAGGAGTTCTTGCCAATCCAGTAGGTACAAACCTACCATCAGCATAGTATCTTCGATTCTCTCCTTCTCTTAAAGCCTTTTCCCATTCAGCCTTTTGTATATAAAAGAGGTATTTCAGATCCTCTTTTTCCAAGACATTGAAGTCTACTTCAGTCATTCCTCTCTAATTTATCATTATGTTTCTTAGAATGTTTATCATTTCTTCATTTTCCCAAGGAACAAATGGTTCATCCTCAGGTTCAGGCTTATGTTCCTCTGGGATGGGTGTTTCAATAGTAGGCACTTCATCTGGTTTTTCCTTTTCAGCCTGTTTCTTTTGTTTCTCCCTCAACGTTTGGATTCTTCTCTTCTTTGCTTGAGGTTCATCAGTTGGTTCAGCCTGTTTAGTAGAGCTCTCAGCTTGGACCCTTTGCAATTTTTCCTTTCTTTTCAGTTTGTTATATTGGTCCAACACTGATTCTCTGGATAAATATTCAACAATCTCAGGCTTCATACCTCTTTCCAGCAGGTATCCACACATTCCTCCAAACTTTTTCTTCAAATTTTTCATCTTTTCAAGTTTCTCATTTTCTTTTACACACTTCTCAATCACCTTCTCTCTCTCTCTCTCTGTTATACAGATCTTGTAGCTTGTCAAAGTTTAGGTTAGACAGATCTTTTTCTGAATGATTGTGCCTTCTGAGATATTCCCTGAATTTTTGACTTTCCCTATTTTTCTCTTCCATCTTTTCCTTTAGGGCATCTCTCTCTTTGTCAAGTCTCATCTACAACTGATCATCATCAAGATCAGCCAGTGAATCAAAACTTATGCCATATGTTCTAAGTTTTACAACCAAAGGATTTTTCTTTTTAGCCTCCCTCATACTCAACTCAATGTTTGTCCTTTGTTCCTCAGTCATTGTGACTTGAGGGGACACAACATTAGTAGCTTTCACATTCATTTCCTGATCATTCTCAGGGTCATCATCATCATCATCATCATCAGAGTCTTCAGTCCCATCCTCACCTTCAGTTAGATCATTCATTGCATCAATTTGTGGTTCATCAGAAAGTGGATTCTCAGGGATTGATACATTTGGCACTCCTTGCACATATTCATCTAGCCTTAAAGTTTGTAAAGGAATTGCCCTTATGGGACTTGCTTCATCATCAGGGGTTTCTACAAAGTAGTTGTTCTTTTCATCCCATCTCCCTTTCTTTACAGACTCAGTACCTTCATCTGATATGCATGTTTCTGGTCGATCCCTTTTCCTTGAATACTTCTTTCCATACTTGGGATCATCCACATACTCCCATTCATCAGGATTTTGTCTAATGTCATCTTTGATCTGTTGAGCCCATTTCTGTGCAGCCATTGAGGCCATGGACTCACCAATTTCTTCTTCAGTCATCATATCAGTATTCAGATTTACTGGTTCAGCAGTCTTATTTGACTTTGTTTCTTGTTGACTTTCAGTTTGAAACATGCTGACCATCAAAGCTAGGGAGTTATCAACTTCCTCATCTCTTCTCAACTCAATCAAGGCCTCTATCACTTCTTGATCAGCCACTTCTTCAATGAATTCCTTCGCAAATTTGGCTTGATTGATCAAGTTTTCCTGCTCTGCCAACTCTACAGGGTCCATAGTTTAGGCCTGTACTTCTCTGTCCCTTGTTTCTCTCAAAATGTTTTCTTGTTCCCTTAGAGCAGT
The DNA here is from genome assembly GCF_021521415.1 of Bidens hawaiensis. Taxonomy (NCBI): domain Eukaryota; kingdom Viridiplantae; phylum Streptophyta; class Magnoliopsida; order Asterales; family Asteraceae; genus Bidens; species Bidens hawaiensis. The sequence continues at coordinate 95,589 of NW_027496493.1, forward strand.
AGCAGCAGCTTCATCATCTTCTCTAAACAATACATCCTTTTTAGGATATGCCATAACAGGCTCTTCTTCTGTAACTTTGGCTTTTCCCTTTTCCAGCCTTTTCTTTAAATCTTCTTCACTTTCTGTAACTGATGTCTTGGAGCATTCTGCTTGTTCATTTTCTGGTTCAGTGAGCACAATCTCCTCAGTAGCAGTATCTTCATCATTCATTACTTCAATGTCTACTTCTGTAAGTATGTCAGTCAAGACATCAGTAGCAATGTCAGTAGGAATATCAGTAGCCATATCAATGATAGCCACATTCTCTTCTGTATTTATCTCCTCAATCCTTTCCTCTGTCTCAGCTTGCTCTTCAACATTTATCTTTTCAATTTCATTTAATTTCTCAACAGTCTCTTCATCACTTCTTTCATTAATGTAATCATAGTCTTGTTCTGCACCCTCAGACATATCTCCTTCATACTCATCGTCATCAATCCTCCTTTTATCACTGCTTTCCTCTCCATCATCATACATACTCATAATCAGCTTTAAACTGTCTATAGTCTCAACAACTGCTACAGTCTCTTCAACATTCACATTTGAGACAGTTGGCCTAGATTCATTCTCCCCATGTTTTGGGGCAGCTGAGATCTTCTCAACCTCCTGCACCAGGGATTGAATTCTCGTGTTAGCTTGAACCAACTTCTCTAACATCATCACATTTTCATTGGTCACCTCCTCATTTCTTCTTTTCAATTCAGCATTCTCAAACGTCAAATCTAGATTTCTCTTGAACAGGTCTGTGTTAGTGAGTGGTGTTGTGGGTGGTGTTGTGAAGAATGTTTCATGTTCAGGTTGTTCTGTGATGTGAGTTTGGTAAGTGGATGGTGGTGGTGATTGTGTATGAATTGGGCGTGGAATGAGTGAGTCTTTGTGGGTTAAGCTATATGTAGGTGGCGTTTGTGGTGGTGGTGATGTATGTGATGAGGTTTCAGGTTGGCTAATGGTTAGGGTTTGAGGTGGTGTGTGAGTGATCTGGTGTGGTGGAGTTTGTGGTGGTGATGAAATAATTTGTTGTTCAATGTGCTCAAGTTGCTCCCCCTGAATAGGTGCAACAACTTCAATATTCACTTCGTATCCTCCTTCATCTCCATTACCATATCCATTATCAGAGTTTCCATCATCATCACTGTCATCCTCTTCTTCTTCCTCCTCTGAGCTTAACTCAGGTACTGGCATCACTTGCAAGTTATGGTCCAATAACCATGGCAATATCTCAAATGGAACATTTGAGTTGTATGTGTTTGAGACACCTAGATTTTTGATTCTTCTATATGTGTCAGGGTCTTGCAGTGGGTGTGTAGTTCCAACAGTGGGTAGATCTTGAAGCTCACTATTTAAGATTATCTGTAGGAATCTTGGATATTGTAAAAATCTTTTTCTTTCAGGCTTCTTCAGATATCCTACTAATCCTTCAAATATCATCATAGAGAAATTGAAGGGCAGATCATATACAATCCCAACTTCAGATTGCCAATTCGTGACTCATCAAGGTCCACGATCCCTTCCTTGGAGCAAATCCGTGTATAACATGGTGAATAAGAAATCTGTACAGCATAGGAAACATGCCCTTCTGAAACTGTCATTCATGAACATTTCCTTGATAACCCATTGTCTCTTCAAATATTTTCACTAGGTGGGGTGTGCTGAAGTTTATTGAGTTGTGATCTCCATCATTCAACCGGAGACATCTTCTTATCATTCTCTCCGTAATATGTATCTCTTGTCTAGCCACGGTTGCCTCGATTCTTTTACCATTTATGTCCTCAATCAGTTCAGCAGATCTCCAGAAATCCAAAGAATGATTTCTGTATATGACAGGGCTTTCGGTGAACGCGAAACTAACATTGGACCGAGCCATCCAAGTTATCATCCTAGCCATCGGCTCATTGTCATGTGACACTTGTAGAAGTGCACACATATTATGTTTTGGTTCGAAGACATACTTGGGTTCATCGTCTGCCATATCATCACATAAACAAACGTATTCAAAGTGAAATTAGTCATAAAGTTCAGTACTTTAGATAATTTCAAGGTATAAAAATGAAGAAGAAAGAAAAGAGAGAAAATCATCAAGAACCTGTTCTTCGAAAAATTTATAACCTACAACATAAACAGAGTATTAGTAATCAGATACATAATCAAAGCTCATTATAGCCTTATTGTCGTCGGAAAACACATTAATGTTGCTTACCGAGTCGGAATTAGAGGGCTAATTCAAGTTAGGGTTAGGAATAATAGAATGTGATAAGTCGGTTTGGGTTTCTTTGAGAGTAAGAAGTTTGCAGTGGAAGGAGAGAGATGGAAAAATAATGTTGAAAATTTTGCCTAACTCCCTCTTATATACTTTTTGAAAGTGGGTTTTAAATGCTCTTTGTCTTTTTGTGAGTTATTAGCTGTCAAACAGTAACATTATCCACTTGATATTAAAAATAATATTTATCTTCTAAGTTAATAAAACCTTACTCGGAATTATTCTTTTCAAAGTCTACTCGGTATAAATCCACTTACAAAGCTTACCCGGTCAAACTTTGCTTGGAAAAATTTCATTTTTGAAAATACAAAGTTTGCCCGAATCCTTCTATTTATAAACCTTGCTCGATCAAGCTAATTAATTTAGAGTTAAGACATAATGAAGAAAGCTTACCCGAAATACTAGATTTCTTGAGAAATTAATCATAAGACAAATAATCAAGTATAAACATCAAATAAACATCCTTACTAGGAATCATTTAAGATCCCCATATAGATTTCTCAATCTCAGATTAAAACTTATCTAGCATAAACCCTAATAAAAATCATAATCAATTTTATCATACTAAATACCATATTCAATCAAGCATACTTGAAAACATAGTGTGCCCGAGCAACCTTTCAAGAGAATAGTGTGCCCGAACACCTTTCTAATGCAAAGTATACCCGAATAACCTTCATATAGTACAAAGTGTGCCCGGAAAAGGATTTCTAGCAGACAGTGTACTCGGAAAGTTTAGTTTTGAAATTACCAAGTATATTGAGGGAACAAAAGTGTACCCGAAATATAAAGTGTGCCCAGAAAACAAAGTTTGCCCGAAAACACTTGTAATTTATAAGAAATCATAAACACACATATCACAGAGCATGCTCGGAATGAAATTAAAACACATAAACATTTAAGTGTGCTATAGTCTAAAATTTCATAGAGCTTGCCCGAAAATCCTATGTTAGCACTAAGCTTGCTAGGATAAACACATTCAATCATCAGGTATGCCCTTACCCGAGGGATTTCAACATGCTAAACCATACCCGAAAAATGACAAACTTAAATAGTAATATCTAAGCATGCCCGGAAAGATTAACAAACCTTTCCTAACAACATATTCACACAAATCACAAAGCTTACTTGATGTACTTGACTAAGTTCATAAAGTTTGCTTGGAATCACAATCAGCATATAACATGCATAGCTTGCCCGAAACAAGAATTTCTTGTTAAAAGCTAGCTATAACAATACATAATTATCTCAAGACTTCAAGCTTGCTCGGGAAATGAGTACAACAGTGTACTCTACCCGGAAAGTGTAAACACTTCAAAGCATGCCCGAAAATCATAAAGTTAGTCAAAAATGACTAAGCTTACTCGGAAAGGTTGAAAAATATCAAACGAAACAACATATTCACACATAATCAACTGTTTTGTACCCGGAAAGGTTGTAAATCATTAAAACTTACCCGAAAATACATATTCAAACAGTTTGTGCCCGGGAAGGTTATAATGCATCAAACCTTACCCGAACTTACATAGTCAACCTATTTTAGGCAAAATGCAACACTTTTTGACTTAAACCACTTTGTCCAAAATATATTTTTCTTTTCAGATCATAGTTTAAGAGCAAATGGTGCATTTAGAGATCAAATTTTAGTTATATTTCTCTTCAAAACAGTTTCTTCCATTTTCTGAAAAGATCTCAAGAATGATATCATATTGACTAAGTAGCTTTCTCAATACTTCATTCTCAGCATTATTATGACAACATAGATATGTTAACAGCAGGTATAAACTTAGCATGAATTTCATCTCTTTGGTGATATGATTTAGGTTCATTTAAAGCATAATGCGTTAATGGTCAACACTGTGCTATGATGCCTCATATCTCTTCTCAAAGCTTATTTGGCTTTCCCCAGATCACCCCAATTTGACTCCAACCTCCTGTATTTGGTCAAAAATAGTTTTTGTATGACAGAACTTATTGTATTTTTTGTATTTTTAGATTCAAACATATATAGAGGTTGAACGTTGGACTTACAGTTAGCAACATGCCTTTCATTCAAGATGAGACAGATTTTGCCAACATCTTTGTAGTTCTTGTTGTAACCCTCTTGTTTGATAAAATATTTAAAACACTAATCAACTTTTGGTTGATTTATTCATTCTTCCCCTTGTTTTTGATATTTTCTCAAATTTTCTTAAAGTATGGTCCTTTTCATATTTAAAGATGTTACATTTTTGGTTGACCAAATAACAACAGGCTCGTGTATGACTGGGTAATCACTTTTCAGCCTATCATTCAGAGAGATTTATCTTGAGACATGCAAAGACAACTATGTATCTCCACATAAAGATTAGCATATTCATTATGTTTATATCACCTTAGATTTTACATCATCATGGGAAAGCAACCATACATGTTAATGACTATACTATGGTCCTTTTATCCTATTAAATCCATATGATTGGCTAAGCAGTCAATGTACTATCATTTCCCATATAAAAACAGTTTAATATTCAATCACCCCAATATCTCTTAATTGTCAGGTTAATGGCTATCCTGTTTGACCAACAGTGGTCAACAAGACCAAACATACATGTGAATATATGTCCTTTCAAAGTCAAAGCTATTGACATAGTTTTAAGTGAAGGAATAAGAAACAAGTCATAATTGCCCCAAATGCATTCAGTTTTCAGGTCAATGGCTATCCTTTGAGTCTGTAGAGATTTAAGGACCAAACATACACAAGTGCATGTCCTTCCAACTGGGCAAATGACATAATTTTCAGCAAAAACAACTTCTTGAGACTTCTCTTTAAAAATCCTTCTTTTAAGCTTCTTTAAAGATTGAACTGAATAATCATATCATATCTCCGCACCATTAACAACATGCTCATGTTTTGATCAAAATAGAATATTTATGTAAAATTCATTGGAAAAACTTCATTTTATCACTTAATTTTGACATAAAACACATTTTAACACAAACAGTTGTAACATATTCAAATCTTAATCAAACATCAAATCATCAAGACAAGTAGACAGTACTAACAATCAAATTCTAACTTATCTTAATAACATTAGAAGATCAGATAAAGCACATATTCAAGCAATTAAGCATTGATATCAGATAAGTTTGCATCAACAAGTAATTCATAACAAGAACTCTTATCCTGACATCACAAATGCACATCAACTGATAATCATGCAAACCTATCAATCAGATCAAACATGCCAAATTTTGCATTCATACACAGTTAAAGCACATAACAGGTAACATAATCAAGCATATTCACTAAACATTCAATATGTGTAATCTCTAACAAAATAATCAGTTATCACAGAGAGACACACAACCAGGAACACATTCTTAATCAGATTTCATTAGAGTTGATCATTCCCAGGGCTTTCAGAAGAAAGTTGAACCTGGTTCTTTCAAGTGGTTTGGTGAAAAGGTCAGCCAAATTGTCACTTGTATCAACTCTTTGCATTTCAATCAAACCTTTTTCACTGCAGTCTCTGATGAAATGATGTCTGATTTCAATGTGCTTAGTTTTGGAATGTTGAACTGGATTCTTAACAGTAAAATATGCAGCTGTATTGTCAATAAGGATAGGGGTGTTCAAGAAATTCAAACAATAGTCCAGCATCTGATTTTGAATCCATAGAACTTGTGCACAGCAGGCAGATGCAGCAACATATTCAGCTTCTACAGTAGAGATTGAGACTGTAGTCTGCTTTTTGCATTGCCATGACACTAGCCTTCCACCCAAAAATTGACATCCTCCTGAGGTTGACTTTCTTCTTGTTGGTGCATTTTGTGACCGTCGCTATGCAATTTAGACCAGCGGAATGCCACAGGCGAAGTTAGCACAACTTCGCCTTAGGCGAAGTTAGAACAACTTCGCCAACAGCGAAGTTGTAACAACTTCTGCCTTAGGCGAAGTTATCACAACTTCGCCATAGGCGAAGTTAGGAACAACTTCGCCTACTGGCCCAAGCCCAAGCCCGAGAAGATGTTTTGTCTATATATATGTGTGTCTTGTTTAGGTTTTGTATCCAGAAAATAAGAGTAATTGTGTTATAGTTCATTTGTCTAGAGAGTAAAAGAGAGGAAGTGTCGTGAGGGACGACCCGAGGTAGAGCTCACCTCGGGTCGGACGTGTTTTTGTTTATGTTACGGTATGTAACGTGTTTGATTATTATATTATAAAGATCTGCAGATGTGTTTTATCCCGTTCTTGTATTTGTTCGTGTATTTGTTCGTGTACGTGTTTGTGTTCTTCATCTTTACACCAATAAACGAGTCTAGAAGGATTCCGCACTCCTAGACCTCGTGCGGATCTCGTATCGATCGGCGACGCCTCGGGGGGACCTACAAGTGGTATCAGAGCTTTTGGCTCGATTGTGAGGTTCGGGATTTCACGCGGGTGTAGAAAACGTCTCGTTTGACCTATTCGCGGGACGCGTTTTCGTTGATATTGTGTTATACTCACCTTATACAGTCATATTCAAGCTGTTACACCGACCGGAAACTGCTAAATTGTCGAAAACAGATCTGAATATTTTCAGTGTTCTTCGGGCGAAGTTGTTGTTCTTCAGGCGAAGTTGTCGTCACTGGAAGTAGGGTTTCGGCGAAGATATAAGGTTGAGCGAAGTTATCCACAACTTCGCCTACCTCATAAGTTCGCCTAAGCGAAGCTATCCTCAACTTCGCTTACCTCCTAAGTTCGCTTATCCTAAGCGAAGTTATTCTCAACTTCGCCAAGTCACGCGAATTTAAGGATTTTCCAGCAAAGTTAACACTTAAGCGAAGTTATCCTTAACTTCGCCTATAGTACTGTTTGCAAGAATTTTTGTTTTTTTCAGGTTTTTCATGTTTTCGAGAAGATGTCGCCGATTAACATCTCAGAGTTAGTCAAAATGGAAGTTGAAGCGGGGTCGGCTACTAAGGCCCCAAGGTTGATCAAAGGAACCGACTTTGTAGCGTGGAAAGATAGGTTCATTCAGTATATTAAATACCAGGATGCAAAGATGTGGGTGTGCATCCAGGATGGATATATTCCACCAAAATGGAATACGAAGGTAGGGATGTGATAAAGAAGTACAGCAAGATGGAGGAAGAAGAGAAGAAGATGTATGAGGCCGAGAGCAAGGCCCATGCTGCAATTACTATGGCTCTTCCTCAAGAGATTCTCCATACATTCCGGAAGTACACTTCTGCACGAGAGCTTTGGGGTGCTCTTGAGAATAGATTCGAAGGGAACGTGGGTATTCGTGCCTCGAAGATTAAGCTGTTAAAGACCCAGTTCTCTGTCTTCAAGTATTTGAAGAACGAATCGCTCGATGATATTATCACCCGATATTATCATCTAATGACAGAGCTGAACAACTATTCTATTGCTTACAGAGAGGAGGAAATAATTGAGAAGCTTCTCGATGCTCTCCCACCAAAGTGGGAAATGTACACTGTTCTAATGAGGGAAGACAAAGACTTTCCTAATTACGACTTGGAGACAGCAGTAAACAAGCTCAGAACCTTTGAGCTTTATATGGTTCGTAAAGAAACACCAACGGATCAGGTTCAAGACCCTGGTATGTATGGTGCCAAAGTTAACTCAGGCTCAAGTTCGAAGTCTGAATCTGCTGCTTACTACTCCAAAGGAGAGTCAGGTTTTAACTCTTCTCATGAAGGAAATGTGTCAGTAAACATGAACGGTGATGTTTGCTATGTTGCTGGAGGATCAAGTGCTTCAAAACCTCAAGCATCCAAGAGTAGTTTCTCTCCCAGTGCTTCAAGCAATAACTACACTAAGATGCCAATGAGTGTCAAATCTGCTGAAGAGCAGTTTGCACTCTATGCATCTTTTATTGCTTCTTACGAGAACTACATACAAGGGAAGATTGTGGACCCTGCTGCTTTGGAAGAAGACTATGACCAGATCGATCCTGATGATCTGGAGGAGATGGATCTGCAGTGGCAGATGGCGATGATAGTCAGAAGAGTGAAGCGTTTCATGAAGAAGACTGGCAGAAAGTTCGTAGGTGGAAAGCCAGGATTTGATAAGTCAAGGGTGAGGTGTTACAATTGTCAACGAAATGGACACTTTGCAAAGGAGTGCACTAATGCACGTGTAGAACGTAGTCAGGGGAGGACTACACAGCAAAGTGGAAATAACAATGGGGATAATGCCATGATGTCTGATGCTGGTGAATACAACTGGAACATGTTCTCTGGAGAACTCTTTGAGCAGGCACACATGGCGAAGGTTGCAGCTGAAGAATGTATGAAAGCTGCTGAAAATGAAAAAGCTTTCATGGCTAATGACCAAAACTCCGAGGTATGTACGAAACCTATCTGTACTAAATGTGAGAACTTGTCTGAACAGCTTGCTACAATTACTGATCAGTATGTTAAGTTGGATGCCGAATTTAAAACCTTGAAAGAAGATCATCACTTCACAAAGACAAGAGAAAATAATTATAAAATAAAAATTAAAGCTTGTGAAAAAGACGTTAAAAGTTTAAAAACAAAATTAGCTGAAAAAATTGATGTGATCGATCTAAGCTACGAGGTTTTAGAAGAGAAAACCAAGTTAATCGCTGAGAAAGAAAAACAGATTGCTGATCACCAGGTAAAAGTGGTGGAATTAAATAGGAAACTGGAGCAATTCCGGAATTCCTCTGCTATTCTTGATCACCTCGTTAGTGATCAAGGTTCCTCACCTAAGAGGGGAGGAATTGGTTACCATGAGGTTCCACCACCTTATAACCATAATTATACTTTCAATCCTAGTGTTCATGAATCTGTTAATTTTGTAGCTGATCAGATAGGTCCTGCTAAGGAAACTGGTAAAGTACCGGAAGTTAGTAAAGGCGAAACAAGTTCGCCTGTCTCAAAAGTTAAAATTTCTATTTCAAGTCCAGTCTCATCTGATTCGGATAAGTCATCCGAGTCGGGTAAGACAAAAGAGAAGGAAGTATTACCCACTAGTGGAGAAAAAGTTAAATCAACTAAAAGTAGTACTCCACTCAACCCATATGTCCCACCTTATGTGAGATGTACGGTTGGTAATACTGCCTCCACATCTAAAACATCTGTTGAAAAGAAAGCTGAATATAGGTGTTGTTTTAGATGTAATCAAATAGGGCACCTTGTTGCTGATTGCCCTCTGAAGCAGCGTTTCAGATAGGTGAGGCCCTCGAAAACTGAGACTAAGGTTTTTAGTAATCGTTTAAATGTTAAAAATGAAAACCATTCAAATTTGAGAGCTAATACAGGTTTTCAAATAAACACATCTCGTTTTTACACTACTAATAACCAAACCAAATGCTATAATTCTTTTGATTCTCTTAATGTTCGTCGGTTTGGTTGGCCTCAATATCAGTCTCCAAGGAGGTATCCTGTTAGGACTCGTGGAAATTTTTCTAATGCTAACTTTGGTCATCCAAGGTGTGTGAGTTCTGTTAAGAAGGTTAATCGACCCAAGACCAAGAGGTCTTGGGTCCCCAAATTTTAATAATCTCTTTTGTTTGTGCAGGAACAGTTGAACAGGGCTTCCAATAATCTTTGGGTTGTGGACAGCGGCTGTTCCCGGCACATGACTGGTAACAAGGATTTGTGACAAGATTTAAAACCTGTTCAAGGGGCAAGAGTCAGTTTTGTCGGTGAGAGTGGAGGCAAAATAACAGGAAGGGGTACGGTAACTAACGGGAAGATGACGTTAGAAAATGTGAACTTTGTTGAAGAACTGAAGCACAATCTGCTGAGTGTGTCGCAGATTTGTGATAAAGATTATACCGTGCACTTCACGAAGACTGATGCGATTGTGTTGAAGCCTGGTTTTCAAATACCAGAGGAGTGGATAGTAATGAAGGCTCCACGTGATCGAAATACGTATATGATGGATTTAAGTACAACTGAAATGTCAACAGAAGAATCGTGCCTTTTGACGAAAGCAAGCGAATCGGAATCTGAACTGTGGCACAGGAGAATGGGGCACATTCATCTTCGGAAGATGAACCATATTGTCAGACATGGGCTTGTGTTGGGTGTTCCCTTAAAAAGTTTCAATTTTGAAGACAAATGTCTTGCGTGCAAAAAGGGAAAGCAGCACAAGAAGTCCCATCTCACCAAGAAAGTAAACTCAATTGCCAGTACACTAGAGCTGCTTCACATGGATCTCTTCGGTCCTGTGAATGTAAGAAGTCTAGGTGGTACAACTTATTGCTTGGTGATCACTGATGACTACTCACGATACTCGTGGGTATACTTCCTGAAATCAAAGGACGAAACGGCTCAAATGGTAAAGAATCTGATTACCAAAGTTGAGAACATTATGGATAAACGAGTGAAGTTCATCAGAAGTGACAATGGTTCCGAGTTTAAAAATTTTGAAATGGAGATCTTCTGTCTGTCAAGAGGGATTGAACACCAATTCAGCGCTCCGTATACTCCGCAACAGAATGGAGTGGCTGAAAGGAAGAATAGAACTTTAATTGAAGGAGCCAGAACTATGCTGGCTGATTCGAAGCTTCCGGTGGTGTTCTGGGCTGAAGCTGTTTCTACAGCTTGCTATGTACTGAATAGAGTTTTAACGGTAAAAAGACTTAATAAAACATGCTACGAGCTTATGCATGGGAGAAAGCCCAATTTGTGTGGACTTGAAGCTTTCGGGTCCCCGTGTTCAATTTTAAAGGCACATTCAAAGTTTGGTGAAGCAGCCGCTGAAGGAATCTTAGTCGGCTATGAAGTTGGGACTCCCAACAGGCGTGTCTTTAATACAACGAACGGCAAGGTTGAGGTGGTATGTAACACCGACATTACGAGTTACAGATCGCCAAGACCGAGCATCGGACCTCCTGGGATTTTCGACTATGATAGGCTCTTCAAGTCTTTTAACATACCTGATTTGGTTCGTACAGAAGAAGAAGAACGTGTTGCTACGAAGATGATTCTAGATGAGGAGGAAAATTTGGCACATAGACAGCTATTTGATGATTGTCAACCTTCCTCATCAAATTCTATCGGTTCCCCTGCTGTCTCTCCTGAAGAAGAGTTTATCAATCCATTTCACTCTCAGCCAGAAACAACCATTGATGAGCTCTCTTCTAATTTAGAAGATAATTTGCATGTCGATGCTGTTCCGACCACGAGAATTCACATAGATCACCCTTTGGAGAATGTTATAGGTGATGTGTCCTCCGGTGTACAAACCCGAAGTAGCTTGAATGAGCACACCTGTGTTTATACAAGCATTAAGGAAACGGGTATAATGAACGAATGTTTGTACTCATGCTTTTTTAGCCAGATTGAACCGAAAAATTATCAAATGGCTCTTAAGGACAGCTCGTGGGTTGAGGCCATGCAAGAAGAGTTGGCTCAATTTAAGAAGATGGAAGTTTGGACTTTGGTTGAAAAACCAAGGAATGTGCATGCGATAGGCACAAAATGGGTGTTTAAGTGCAAGAGAGATGAAAAGGGGATTATTATAAGAAACAAGGCGAGGCTGGTCGTTAAAGGATTTAATCAGCAAGAGGGGATAGATTATAATGAAGTGTTCGCTCCGCTGGCCAGGTTGGAAGCGATAAGATTGTTTTTGGCGTTTGCTGCTTTTAAGAAGATGAAAGTGTTTCAGTTGGACGTGAAGAGTGCGTTCCTCAATGGGAAAGTTGATGAGGTTGTGTATGTTGAGCAACCTCCGGGTTTTCCTGACCCAGACTTTCCTGATCATGTGTACAAGTTGAGCAAGGCGCTGTATGGATTACATCAGGCACCTCGTGCCTGGTATTCAACGTTATCGGACTACTTGCTAGAGAATGGTTTTGAAAGGGGTTTGATTGACAGCACACTGTTTGTGAAGAGAGATGGAAGTAACTTCCTGCTAGTTCAAGTCTACGTGGATGACATCATATTTGCTGCATCAAGAGTCTCCATGTGTCAGGAATTTGAGGCCGTCATGAAGAAAAGATTTGAGATGAGTGCTATGGGTGAACTAACGTTCTTTTTAGGATTGCAGGTTGATCAAAAGAAGGATGGGATGTTCATTCATCAAACAAAATATGTTCATGATGTCCTCAAGCGCTTCAAGATGGAGGACTCTTCTCCATTTTACACTCCAATTTGCGTTAACCACAAGTTGGGAGCTGAAATAGACGGTGACGCAGATGTGGACCCAACTCTGTATCGGGCTATAATAGGTTCTTTGATGTATTTAACTGCTTCTAGGCCTGATATAATGTTTGCTGTTTGTCTTTGTGCTCGTTTTCAGGCAAACCCAAAGGAATCTCACATGAAGGGTGTGAAGAGGATTTTGCGGTATCTCAAAGGCAAGCCGAAGCTAGGGTTGTGGTACCCGAAGGGAGGAGACGTGGAACTGGTTGCTTATACAGATTCTGATTATGGAGGGTGCAATCAGAGTCGGAAGTCGACAACAGGAGGATGTCAGTTTCTCGGTGGAAGATTAGTTTCCTGGCAGTGCAAGAAACAGACATCAGTCGCAATCTCTACGTGCGAAGCTGAATATATGGCAGCATCCAACTGCTGCTCTCAGGTTTTGTGGATTCAGCAACAATTGCGCGAATATGGTCTGAATTTCTTACTCACTCCTATTTTAATTGATAACACTGCTGCCATCTCAGTAATTAACAATCCCGTGAAACATAGTAAAACTAAACATATTGACATTCGTCATCATTTCATACGGGATTGTGCTGAGAAGAAACTGATTAAGGTCGAAAAGGTCGATACGCTAGAAAATTTCGCTGATTTATTTACAAAAGCGTTTGATAAATCCAGATTTCAAAACCTAATTGAGCTAAACGGGATGATCAATCTCGAGTAACCATGTTTTTTTTTTGTGTTTATTTAAAAAAAAAAAAAAAAAAAAAAAAAAAAAAAAAAACGTCACTATTGCTTAAAATTAGTCGGTTACCTCAGTTTGATGGACATATCCTCGGATATGTTTTGGTCCTCGTCTCTACTTGTAGAGAATGAGGGTCGCCATTAACCAGATGACTGAAAGTGACCGGGGCGATTATGATGTGTTTTCTTTCTGTCGCTGAAAATTAGTCGGTCATACTTAGTTAGAAGGACACATACTTGTATGTGGTCGGTCCAGTTGATCCATTGGATCTTCAGGATTGCCGTTTACCTGAAGACTTTGACGTGATCGGGGCGATTGAAGTCAAAATTTTTTAGGGAAATGAAATTACTTTTCAAGTCTGTTACTTCGTAAGAAGTTAGTTAGCTATGTTAAACGGAAAATTGATCCAACCATGGAAAATGATAGATATACTAACTTTGTGTGCTTAACTAGTGAAGTTATTAGGCTTAAAAGGCTTTAGGACAATCATTGTATGTCATGGTAACTTTTTATGGTGCGTAAAAGTAGATGTGATACAAATTAAATTTTACTTGATTTTATGTGGAAACTCCTTAAGAGTTTTGCGTGTCTTCATGTATATCTTTCCGAATGATAGGCAGAAAAGTGATTACCCAGTCATACACGAGCCCGTAAGTGTTCTGATTCCCGTGAAGAAGGCGTTTCAAGACACTGCAGTGATCCAGATTCGGGACTTGCAGTTGTTTATTACTCTGAAGTCTATAAGTATGTTTGTTAAAAAAAAAAAATATTAGTACTTATGAGTTATTGTAACATTCGAGAGTTCAAGATATCGAGACTTCTCAATCATGGAGTAAGAATGAGTACGGGAAGCAGACAAAGAATACTTACAAGTCAATCAGACACTATGGGTCGAAGTCAATTCGGGGTGACTTGGGGAAAGCCATATACGCTTTGAGGATAGATAGGAGGCATCAATATTTCTGAGTTGTTGCCCACTTAAATTTTAAGGATTAATTGAACCTAACTCGTATCACAGAAACGATGAAAACCATCTTAAGCATATTACCTGCTTACAACCTGTCTCTATATGTCATAATACAGCTAAACACGAATCTATGTGACAGTCACGTAGTTAGTATGATTCCTGTTCGGATCTTTTCTAAAACGTAGCAGTCCCTATCGAGACTGAAATTTGATCCCTTATACTTTAAATTTATTACGTTTTTGTACTTAGATAGCTTTATGATTTCTTAACTGGTTACTTAGAATTGATCATGTTATTTATTTCTTAAAGGACAATTTTTAACTTAAGTGACAACAGTTAAAATCTTAAGGGTTAAATTTTGAAATTTTAGGCGATGTTGTTGAACAGGCGAAGTTGTGAATAGCTTCGCCTAGGCGAAGTTATCCGTAACTTCGCCTGTATAACTCCGCCTCTATATAAGGATGTTCAAAGGTCACACTATTCATCAGAAATTCAAGCGAACTTATCCGAGAAATCCGGCGAAGATATATATTATCCGGCGAACTTGTTTCGTTTCCGATTTCGATCCTTTTTTCTCAGTTTCGTTCATAGATTCAAGGTGTGTGTTATCGATTAACCGTACATCCAAAGACAGTGATGCTTTTCATAGGTCGTTTTGAACGGTTTCGTGACCTCGGTCCGGTGACCTTTCAAAACCGAGATTTACAAACTTGTATTACGTGTTCATGGACAAACTTTTCGTCCACATAACCTTAATACCAAGTGTTATTGAGTTCTTCATCGTCAAACTTAGCCGAATCATCGGATTCCGACTGTTAGAATCTTAACAGTCGCCGATTCAGTTCAGGCGAAGTTAGGGTTTCGGCGAAGTTATCCTCAACTTCGCCTGACGATTAATTTCGCCTGAGGCGAAGTTATCCGCAACTTCGCCTAAGGCTTAATTTCGCCTAACCCTTATCTTCGCCTGAGGCGATGTTGTGAAGAGGCGAAGTTATCACTAACTTCGCCCAGAACATTTTACTTAAAATTAATTAGACGAACTTAAAGATGAAGCGAAGTTGTTCCCAACTTCGCCTCACCTTTAACTTCGCCTATACAGGTTTGGTCACAACTTCGCTCCTGGTAATCAAGCGAACTTGTGTATAACTTTAACGTTTATCTAACTTGGTTCGTTTATTGCAGATATGGCTGCTGTAGGAGGTGCAGGTGATGACGGTGATGATCAAAGACAATTCTTCCCAGCTCATAACCAGTTCATAACACTTGACCCAGATGCAAAGGGCGTGGAGGACTACAGGGAGATAATTACTTTTCTACTGCGCTCAAGGATTTATCATGCAATAACAACTACCCTGCCTATTTCCCTACCGAATATTGAAGACTTTTGGGAGACGGTAGAGTACGATTGCCGGGTTGAGCCCCCGGTTATGCGAGCCACCGTAAACGGTCAAGTTGTTCAGTTTTCTTCTGAACATATACGGGTGGCGTTGCAGTTTGGTGCAGAGATGAGGGATGACCCAACGGAGTTTGTTGCACCATTCCGTGATGGGGCGTTCCTCAGGATGGGGTATTCTGGTCTCTTAGGGGACACTCAACAGAGGAAGGGATTCCTTTTAGATCAGTGGCGCTTCCTTATGCACGTCATGATCGTATGTATGTCAGGACGGAAGGCAGGCACTGATGGTATGGGTGCGACAATGCAGTCTGCTATGACTGCATTGACTTATAATAAACGATATTCTTTCAGCCAGATGATCTTTTACGAGATCGATAGGCAACGAAGGGCTGTGGCGCGTGAGCGGTTTACAATGTATCCTCGATTCCTACAGGTGATTTTCAATCATGTGGCTCCGACGCTGCCTCAACGACGCCCTATTCGATATGTGGAAAGTGTGACAAAACGTATCTTTGCACAGTGTCGCACTTCCAGCGCACGAAGCAAGCCTGAGCTGCGTCCCAGGCATACTCCGCTCTTTGGGTACCTTATAAACCCGGAGTATGTGCCTGCGGCAGGGGACGAGTTCAGAGACCCAATACCATAACAGGCGGCAGCACCCCAGGCTGTATCAGCTGCGCCTGCTGTTTCTGCTGCTGTGTCAGCTGCAGAGATTGACCTTGATGCCATGTTGGGAGGCCAAGGAATGTTTGATATGGACCGAGTTGATCCTCAAGAGAATATTCAAGTCTCGGGTCCACAGGCTGACTTTGATGATGTGATGGAAGAGGCTAGAAGGATGATGGTAAGGCATGAGAGAACAGTTGGGAAACAAAAGAGAACTGTTGACGACGACGACGAGGAAGATGATGAAGAAGAAGTTGTGCAGCTGGTGAGAAAGCGTTCACGAAGGGAAACGACAGGTATGGGTGTAGGAGCTGGAGAGACTTCACGGTTGGTAAGTTTTGCTCCACCTATCCTGTCTGGTATGTCTTTTGTTCCTACCTCTGTGCAGGTATCGAGTACAAGCGCTACGGTTGTTCCCATAGTGGCTACATCATCGGCTGATATTCCATCGATCACGGCCGTCCAAACGTCAACTCCAGCGATTGTGTCTCTACCACCTCAAACGCTTACTCCAACGGTGGTAGTAGCACGTTTTGTCGAGTCTACGGTCACCACTACTGCAGGGTTATCTGGTACGGTACCACCTGCGGACACGCCCACTTCTGACTCGGAACGAATAGCTTCACTAGAGCGGATTGTAGCTGAGCAGTCCAAGACTATTCAAAGCCTAGTGGAAGCAAATCAACTGCAGGCATCCCTCCTGGCTGAGCACGGGAAAGTAATAGATGCCTTGAAGGTGTTCTTGGCATCTCAGGGGGAGATGAGCTGTAGAGGAGATGAGTTGAGGACCAAGCGCCGAAACGATCAAGACGATGATCCCAATGCACCGGAAGGTGCAGGTGGTGAGTTGCCAAGAACTACTATAGCTCTTGGGGCTTCCACAGCTGAGGGGGAGTCTGCATCTGGTGATGATGTGGTAGCTGTGGTTGATGATGTTGAAGATGTTGATGATATGATTGATGCGCTAAAAGAGATAGACGATATGTTAGAGGATGATGAGTTGATAATGAAGATGATGTTCTGCCAATCGATGAGATTGAAAAGATTGGTGCAGAAATTGTGGTTGAGAATGTGATAGAAGAAGGAGAGATTGTTGAAGAAAATGTAGAGCATGAGATCCCTGTGGTTGAACAGTCGACTATATGTGAAGATGTTGCGGTTGACAACACTGAGTGGGAAGATCAGCCAAACTGGAAGGAAGGCTGCGCTCAGTGGTTTGTAAAGACGAAGAAGCCAGCAGTACCGACGATGTTCAAAAAGTCGTATAATATAAAGGGATATGCAGAATCAAAAAAGGGAATCATATGCTGGTTGTACGATGAAGAGTTGAAACTATTTGTGATCAAACGTTACGACAGCATTCAGTACTTCAAGAAGATGTTAAGATCCCTGAATACCTTACCGGAGTGTGAGGTGAAAGACTTAGCGAGACTGGGGCTGATAAACAGAAGTGACGATAACATGGCGAGAGTAATTGGGAAAATTGTTTGGAAGGAGGCCATTAAAGACAAAAAGTTTGAACTTCTGAAGCCTCAGAAAGGGAAGTTAGTAGAAGACAAAGATAGAGGGATGAGGGCAGACGGCAAACCATGGA
Organism: Bidens hawaiensis; assembly: GCF_021521415.1. Lineage (NCBI taxonomy): Eukaryota > Viridiplantae > Streptophyta > Magnoliopsida > Asterales > Asteraceae > Bidens > Bidens hawaiensis. Next base: position 113,366 of record NW_027496493.1, read on the forward strand.
TGGTTATGAAGTATAAACCAGTCCGTCATTTAAAAGAAGTGCCGATGAAGGTGATGCCCAAGAACGTCTTGAAAGACTTGAAGTGGTGGTACGTGGATTGTGAAACTGCTGAAGCGGTTATGGAGGATGAAGATGAGCAAGAGATCATGAGAGTGTATGATCCTATGCACTTAGTCAATCTGTCTCAAGCCGACTTGCAGGTACTACATGCTAAGAAGATTTTCTACATTCCTGCTTGGAAAAAGGAAGCTAAGAAGTACCAGAAGTTGGTTTCTGTATGTGTTAGACAGGGAGTGCATGCTTGAAGAGATGAAGAGAGAAGACGAGAGATTACAAGACACAAGCTTTGAAGATCAAGATATGAAGCTACTGCCAAGGGGGAGTCTGTTGGTACATAAATGCCAGTAGTTCATAGTCTAGCGTTTGTAATCGAGTCTGTAATGTAATTATGTTTAAGTTTATGTTTATGTATGTAAGCGAAGTTGTTAACAAGTTCGCTTAGGCGAACTTGTTGAACAAGCGAAGTTGTTGACAAGTTCGCCTAGGCGAACTTGTTCAACGAGCGAAGTTACTGACAACTTCGCCTGAGGCGAAGTTGTCGTGTATTTAAATAGTTTACGGGTTAACTGTTAGAGGTTAATCAGTACGAGTGAGGAGTTAGAGTTTTGGTTAATCACGTGTATTTCAGTAAGTCAATAGACGAGAGATCGAGTCTGTAATAGACGTGTTTCAGGTTATAATACATAACGTGTTCGTTTGTATCGTTACGTATTCTACGCTCGTAACTACCTACGCAGGGATTCCGCACCTGTATAGATAGCGATATCCCGTGTAAGATCCGTCCGGGAACCTACAAAACATTATAAAATTGTAAGGAAATATAAGTGTGTTATTCAACACATCAATGATCAAGCTGAAATTCAAGTTATTGATCTTGACAGTGATAATGCTTCATCTCCCGAGTTGGGTGAACATTACACTAACTTATTTGATAATGTTATTGTTCCTGAAAATCCCACTCTTCGGATTCATGGATATCATCCACAGGAAAACATCATTTGAGAACTTGATATGGGCGTTCGTACACGTCATCAAGTTGCTTCGTCAAGTGACAATAACACATTGTGTGCTTACACTAACTTACATTCTTCGGGAATTGTGAATATTGCTAAATTCAATTGCTTTCTATCTCAAGTTGAGCCAACGACAGCTCGTAAGGCACTTGAAGATCCTTCTTGGATAGAAGCTATGCAAGAGGAATTACAGCAATTTGCACGTTTGGGTGTTTGGGATTTAATAGACAAACTTGCTAGAGTCAAGAAAGCCATTCCGACTAAGTGGGTATTTAAGTGTAAGAAGGACGATCGAGGGGTGATTGTCAGAAACAAAGCACGTCTAGTGGTGCAGGGTTTTCATCAGCAAGAGGGTATTGATTACACAGAGGTATATGCTCCAGTTGCAAGATTAGAGTCGATTCGAATCTTCCTGGCTTATGTAGCTTATAAGAATATCAAGGTCTATCAAATGGATGTTAAATGTTCTTTTCTCAATGGTGAATTACACGAGGAAGTGTTTGTCCAACAACCACCTGGTTTTGAATATCCTGATTATCCAGACCGTGTTTACCGATTAAACAAGGCTCTGTATGGTCTACATCAAGCCCCGAGAGCTTGGTATGGCACGCTCGCCGACCATCTGACTGATAATGGCTTCAAACGAGGAACTGTTGATTGCACTTTATTTCATAAAACTGTTGGTGATGATCTTCTTCTAGTCCAGATTTATGTTGACGATATTATTTTTGGGTCTATAAACGACACATTGTGTAAGGAGTTCGAGAAGTCCATGCAAACAAAGTTCGAAATGAGCTCAATGGGAGAGATGAATTTCTTTTTAGGGCTGCAGGTTCACCTGTCTGATAAGGGAATCTTCATTCATCAGACAAAATATGTGAATGATGTCTTGGAACGGTCCAAGATTACTGCCGGAAAAATTCCTTCAACTCCTCTTCCGGTAGGGCACAATTTATCACCGGATGAATTGGAGGATTCCGTTGATCCTACCCTCTATCGTGCCATGATAGGTTCTTTAATGTATTTAACGGCTTCTCGCCCTGATATTATGTTTGCTGTTTGTCTTTGTGCTAGGTATCTAGCAAGTCCACGGGTGACTCACCTAGCTGCAGTCAAGAGAAGTCTTCAGTATTTGAGGGGAAATCCAGACATCGGGTTATGGTACCCCAAGGATGATACTTTCGTTCTTACTGCCTACTCAGACTCAGATTATGGAGGATGCAAGATCAACATCAAATGAACGACTGCAGGATGTCAATTTTTAGGAAACCGGCTTGTTTTCTAGCAGTTTAAGAAGCAGACAACGGTCTCCACTTCAACCGCCGAAGCTGAATATGTTGCAGCCTCGAGTTGCTGTTCCCAGGTTTTGTGGATACAACAACATCTTCGCGACTACGGTTTGAAGATTCTTACTACTCCCATCTTGATTGATAATTCTGCTACTATTAGTATCACCAAGAATCCCGTACAACATTCTAAAACGAAACATATCAAAATTCGATATCATTTTATACGGGATTGCTATGAAAAAAAATTAATTGATATTGAGAAAGTGCACACAGATTTTCAAAAAGCCGATCTATTTACCAAAGCGTTTGATAAAACACGTTTTAACTTTTTGCTTGGTTTAAATGGATTGAAGACCCTTGCTGAGATCCTAAAATTAGGATAATTATATTAAATTGCTTTATTGTGCTAGCTTAACTTCTTTATGTTTTTAGGTTTTAGGGGGAGAATTCTAGAAAATACAAAAAGAATGTGTTTTCGTTTGCATAGATAAAATCCAAAAACATTAAAATTTAAAAAAAAATAAAAAAAAATTAAAATTTTGAAAAACCAAAAAGAATGTGATTTATGTTTTGGTACAGAAAAAATCCGAAAATCCAAAAAGATTGTGAAAGTTATTTTGTTTATAAGAAATTTGAAAAAGACAAAAATATTATGTTTTTAAAGTTTTGTATAGAGAAAATCCAAAAAGATTTTTAGATTATTTTATCGCTGAAAATTATGTCGGTTATTTAAGTTTGTGAAGCATGCTTGCATGTCTTGGTCCTATGATTCACTCGTGAATTGATGGTTAGCCATTTATTTATTAACTTAAGTTAACCGGGGAGATTAAATTTATCTTTTCTTTATTTTATGCTCCTCAAAATTTTGAGTTTTTGAAGCAAAAAGTACATTGATTATCTTGACCCCAAATTTAGCAAAAAGTAAGTTTAAAAGACTGTGTGCTTAATTACATTGGTGCATTGGTAGGTCTTAAAATAACCCAGTAGAGTAAAGTATGTGATATAAACATAAAGAAACGCCAAATTGAAAGGGGTGTTAGTCTCTATCAAAAGTTTCGGTGAGGATGGCAGAAATGTAATAACCAGTCATACTCAAGCCTTATATTTGTTGATCACCCAAAAACCAAATAAAGCAAATAACAAGCGTTAAGATTCTGGACACTGTGAGTCTTTATACGGCTTAACCATCTGGGTATTCATAAGCATGAATATTTCACTCGCCTTCTAGAGCAAACCCAAAGTCATTAAACTTGATCACCGCTGTACTTCGAACAATTTAAATTACTGACTTGATCAAAATCCGCTATTAGTCATACAATTGTTCCTCCCTTGCTTGCGTCTTAATACCATTAAGAAACGGACCCCAGGGGATACAATGTATGTAAGCCGACAGATGGACTCGTGCATACTCACTCACAGTAAAGGAAACTTGATGCATTGCTCATAATTTCTACATTTGGTATCAAAATTTTGATCAACAATATAATGGTTTAAGTCAAGTTGGGGTGATTTGGGAAAAATCAAATTAAGCTTGAACCGAGATTAGAGGCTGATAGTTTCTGATATTCTGTGCTTTAATTGAACTATTTAGTCATATCACGAAAATACTTGAATGTGTGTTATTAAGATTTATGTGGACAACAATACCAATGACAGACTTATCGCCAGTCATAATATCGCTGAAATATAAAACTGTGATGGAAGGGCAATTTGGTCAATATGATTCTCTGCTCAAACTCAACAAAAATACAAAAATATGTACTATTTTTTGATAAAATCATTGAAAAACACAAAAAGATTGTATATTTTAGTTGTTCGGATATTCTTTTGTAAATACATTCTTTAAATTCTTACAAAATACCAAAAATATTTTCGTCTTCTTTGTACAAAATATTTAAATAAGTTTAAGTTATGTTTCGGAAATTTGAAACATTCTTAACGTATTTGGTTGTCGGGATAAAAGGGTTTCTCGATAACCTAATTTATTTATTTATTTAATTCTTTAATTAATTCATTTAATTATTTATTTTTAAAATTAAATAAAAGAGTTTATTTCGCTAAAATCCAATTCGTTATTTATGGATAACGAACTAGGTGATTCTTTAGCGAACTAGCTTCTGGTTCGCTAACCTAATTCGTTCCGCACTCTGTAACGAATCATCCCTTCGTTATGTATATTTAACGAATCACGTCACGAATCAAGACTTGATTCGCTACCTTTAATTTAACGAATCACGTAGCGATTCGCCAATATAAGGTAACGAATTGAGTTAGCGAATGGGCTAATTCGTTAACTTTAAGTTAAACGAATCGTCTGATTCGTATGAGTTGTACCTAGGGTTGCGTGCACTATTATATAAGACAAGAAAACGAACAGTCTTCCACTGTTCGCCTTCTTTCTTCATTTTTAAGAAACCTGTTCAAATTCTCTCTGAAATTTTGACTTTCTTGTTTGAATATTTCAAGGACATATTTGAGTTTCTAAGGTATAGCTGATTATGGCGATATCATTTTCGTCAAAAATGGCTATGTGTTGATAGTTAAATTATGAAATTTTAGGAGTTTAAGGGTTTCAGATATTTTAAAACCCATTTGTGTATAATTTATGTTAATTCATATATGTTTTTGATGTCATTATGATCGGAATCATATTCCGATACCCTTGGTGGGCTTCAATCATGAATTGATTGTTGTTTGCCGGGTTAATTATTGTTTTGTGACATTGGTGTTTACTGTGGGTTCGTCTAACCTATGTACTTAGAGGTTTTGAGTCTTAATCTCATTCATCTTCGATTACGATTGTAATTCCGAGTACAACGAGCTCATTAGCGTGATGTTTCAACGATAGTTATGGCCTAATTGTTCTCGGGTTCATTTTGTTGACTATCTGTGTTCATCCTAATTTTGACCTTGACTTTGTGAAGTCAAAGAACAATTCTTAATTATGACCATTCGTTAGTCTTAGCGAATTGGAACTGTTTCGTGTCCTTACCCACCCACAAGCTGATTAAATAATTTTAATATTAAATAAATTAATTTTTAATATTCATTTAATTTAATTAAAGGATTTAAATCGTCTAATACGCGTAACTAGATTAATTACACATATCTTTTGATTATATATTGTGATATCTATTCTCATAGTCGGTTTTATTTATACAGAAAAACATGGCTGATCAAGAACAACAAAATCAACCGCCACAGGAACAACCTCCACAAAGACAACCACAACAACAAGATCAACAAGCTGAAGTGATCTTATTTCCGTTCGATAAGAAGCACAACATTTGTGCATATGTTGATCAAGATGTAATTGATTTGAGAACGTTTGGAGCTATGTTGACTTTCTTACGCCGTTCAAAGATACACTATGCAATCACTGCTAAACCTAAAGTGTATCTTAGTATAATCAGGCAGTTTTGGAACACGGCGGAATATGTTGAGGAAAATAATTGGGTTCGAGCTACAATTAATCAGATCCCTATTACGATTGATGTTCAGGTCATTCGTCGGGTACTTCAATTTGACGATAATGATGATTACCCGAGTGAATTTGACAGGACATTGGTTAGGGGTCTATTCACACGTTTGAATTATGGGGGTGATATTCGTAAGTCTATGTTGAACAAGAATGGGTTGTGTCCACCTTACAAGTATCTGCTGCATGTTTTACTTCATTGTATGAGTGGACGTCGCGGTGGTTTTGATGAGTGTAGACTAAGTTTGCAATCGGCATTTGTTGCTCTAATCCTGAACAAGCCCTTCAACTATTCAGAACTCATCTTTGATCATCTGAAAGAGCAAGTTCAGCAAACTCTACCGTCAAAGAAATTCTTGATGTATCCTCGCTTTTTACAGCTAATTATTCAGGATTTGATACCGAATTTGGTGATTGATCGATCGTTGGTGAACGATGTTCTTGATATGGAACATATGAAAGCTGAAACGTTGCATCGTATGTTAATCTATAGAAAAGACAAGCCACAGGATAAACGGATGATTGGACATATAATCAATCCTGATTGCGTATGTCCTCCTAATGAGCGCTGGATCCACGATGATTCGGATTCCGAGCGTGAAGGGGGAGAAGGTGGGAACAATGATGGTGACAATGATGATGGTGATGGTGGAGCTGGTGAACGAGCTCTTAAAGAACAACAAGATGCAGTCGATTCTGCTCTAGCTGCCACCATGAAAGCTCAGCTAGAAAGAAAACGAAAGGGGAAAGCTGTAGCTACTGGTGAACCATCAAAGAAGCCCCGTGTGTCTGCTGGGGCTGGGATAATTATTGGAACTCCACCACCACGACAATCAACTACTCAAAGCTCGGCGGTGTCGCTTACTACTAGCACTCCGATTCTTACCTTGACGACGACGATGGTGTCACGTGAGAGGCTCGGTCTAATTCCTCAAATGGCGTTGACCGAGATACCGAGGCCTCCTGCTGTGATGTCTACAGTATCTTCCACCACATCAATGTGACCTCCTCCTCTACCAACAACTACTCTTCCTCCACCTCTGCCTAGTGATGTCTCTTTTTTGAGGATTACTCGACCTCAAGGACCTGTTCAACCAGTTCATCCATCTGTATACAATTTGCCACCAGGTCGCCAAACTGAAATGCTGCTAAATCTGCTACATCTATATGAAAATCAAATGGCAGCTGACCGTCAAACTCAAGAAAGACTCATGGAGGATTACTCGACCTCAAGGACCTGTTCAACCAGTTCATCCATCTGTATACAATTTGCCACCAGGTCGCCAAACTGAAATGCTGCTAAATCTGCTACATCTATATGAAAATCAAATGGCAGCTGACCGTCAAACTCAAGAAAGACTCATGGAGAATCAACGTCGAATGATGAGTTATATTTCTTTCTATCAGAAGGAGACTAAGTCGTTACGTACGATTGTTGAGTCTCAGGGGGTGAAATTAAAGGAACAAGAAGAGTTGATTTTACAATTAACTTGTAAAGATGATGCCCTCAACAAAATTAAAAATGACGATGATGATCCTGACGAATCTGATGCAGGAGGTGAGCCTAAACAATCGCATGGTTCATCCTCTGGTGCTGGTGTTAGTGGCGGTGATGATTCGAGCAAGCATATAATCATTTATCAAGATCCAACAGCTGCCAAGCCAATTGAGATGATAGCAGCTAACACGGTGATATTTATTGATGGATCGGGGGTGATTAGAAGTGTGGTGAACAGAGATTAGATAGAGGTCGGTGAGTTTATTGTTAGATCTTTGACACGGGAGCAGATTTCGATTCTGCTTGGGCTGAATGACGATCAGTTGACTGCTTTAGAAACTGAGCCCGATGTCGAAGTGATCAATGAAGATGAAATGGAAGTTGATCCGTTATTTATGGATACGGATTTTATTTATGAGAACGAGGAGATTGAGATGGAGGATGTAACAGCTGAAGAGTACCCGGACTTGTATCAACACGCAAACGTTGATCAAGGTGCTCCGGTATTTCACGAAGATGTAATTAAAGAGACTGAGGATGAACTAGAAAAGGTTGTGCAGCGAATAGTTCCTTCACTCAAAGAAGTGACTGATGATGACATTGAAATATGGTTCAAACGTCAAAAAGTGGGTAAGATTATCAGTGCTTATCGGTATGTAGATCAAGAAAGAAAAGATACCGCTGCTGCTTGGATTGAGGCGAATCAGGTGACTACCTTCAAGACTGTTTCTAAGGTACATGGTGATATTGTCTCCTGGCTCTATGATTCAGACCTTAAAGTATGTATAGTCAAGTGGGAAAAGGGTGTCCAGTATTACGAGAGGATAATGGATGTTTTAACTCTACCGCTTTGGGATGTACGTACCCTCGCGAGACGTCCATTTATCAATTGTGGGGGTCACCGAACGGCTGAGTGGTTTCATCAACACTTACTGTTCGAGGTCAATCATGGCTTCAAATTCTTCAAGCCCCAGGTCCCAAGACGTAAGCGCATTGATGAGATTGATCCAAGGACCGGCTGGAAGAAACTTGTCTTGAAAGTGAAGCCGCCATAGACAATGAAAAAGGTTCCTGTGAAGACAATGCCTCAAGATATTTATCTGTCTTTCAACCGTTGGTACTATGACAATCGTACTGGCGAGGCCGTTATTGTTCGTGTTCGAGGACTGCAGACCGAGCTCATCAAGATTATCGACCCGATGTGATTGGTTAATTTATCAGAGACAGACAACGACGTGCTATACAGGAAGCAGATTTTGTTTGAACGCCAAGAAGATTACGACCTGGCTATGCAATTCCAACGAGTCGTTCGTGTGTGTCACGAACATGGAATTCATAGTTGCAGAGACTGGCAGTCCAAGCGCTTCAAATAAGTTAAAGACAAAGAGCTCAAGACCAGGGGGTGTCTGTTAGTGCACGGTTTTGCGTCTGGAGTCTTTGTATTTATCGTTAACATTTTTGTTTATTAAATAATGTAATATTTAATGTAATTAATAGCCAGTTCGCTAAGTTAAAGGCTAGTTCGCTAGGGGATGTTAGCGAACTAGCCAAGTAATGTATTCCCTCCTGATTCGTTAGGGGATGTTAATGAATCAGGGGTGTTTCGCTATGATTATTTATGTAACGAAGGGGAAGCTGGTTCGCTAGGGGATGTTAGCGAACCAGATCACCTTATATATATAGTGAACTACTGTTCACTTTTAATTAAAAAGTTTTGAGCAAATTAAAGAACTGTTGTTCAATCTCTCTCTCAAGCTTCACCTAATATTATACAAACATTACTGATAACTTATTGATAATAGATATATGTATATACAACACTGAATCGATGTTAATTATGAACTGGATCTAGTACTAATCGGATATTCACAGATCTGAGATATGTTATTGTTATTGATTGGTAATTCTGGGATAAAAAGTCCAAGTAGCGAATTGAACCCTTTAACGAACTGGTTATTAAACGAACTGGACCTTATAACGAATCAGTTCATGTAGCGAATCAATCCATGTAACGAATTGGTCCATCTAATTCGCTGTCTTTTCTAACGAACTGGTTATGGCGAATCAAGGGTAATTCTTTACTCCTTTCCCTTAACGAATTCAATACGAATTAGAGCTAGTTCGTTATGCTCCCTTATACGAATCAGCTAACGAATCACCTATTAATTCGTTAGGCTCCGCTAGCGAACTAGGGTTAGGTCAGAGAATTTCAGAACATTCTTTGACATTCCCCTTAACCTCGTACCACTTTCCGGCGCCGCCTTTGCCGGAAAATCGGGTTTTCACCGGAAAAACGAGATCTCACTCTTTTTTCCACCGTTTTCATCGTTTTTCATCCCGTTCGATCCAGATCTGAGCTAGGGCGATCCCTAAGCTCATATTAGGTTTGGTTTATACCTGATTCCACCCGGTTCTCGTGACTTAAACGGTTTAACGGTGTTGGCTCGTCGTTTCGTGATTATATCTAACGGGTTAAGCTCATACAATATTAACTATCATTACCTCGGGTCGGTGCTCGGATTCTTTCTTGGTTTTGGCTAGAGAAGGAGAGAACTAGAGAGAAAGCTTAAGTGTGTGTTTTGGATGGTGTAAGGGATATGTGTAAAATGAGGAATTAGATGGTGATTATGGTTTATATAGTTTGGGGTCATGGGCTTAAGCCCATGGTCTTTCCTTCTTTCTTTCATAACCCAAGTCCATAACCCATATCCATTTAACCCAACACTAGCCCAACTCACATTCTATTTATCTAAACCGATAACGACCCACTATAAAATAGACGAAGTTTATTTTATTATTATTACCGAAAGTAGGATGTTACATTCTTGGACAATGGGAGTTAGACCCGGAGATGACAAGCTACCAAAAGACAAGGGACCGAAAATGTAAAAATTGTATCCAGCAACCCATCGCGATACGCGATGAGTCCAAGAACAAGGCTATCGCGATACGTGATGGTCCGTTATGACTCAGCGACACACGTCGCATCCGGGTGACACGTGGCAGATGTGTCAGGCCACGTGTCGCCACGTGGCACTCTCTAACCTATATGAGTCATCGCGATACGCGATGACCATATGAAAGGGTCCATCGCGTATCGCGATGGGACCCAATTTTAGCCTATTAATATAGGGGTCCCGACGCTTCACAACTCACACCAAAACTTTCTCTCTAGAATTACTTTATCTCTCTACCTCGTTTTCCATGACCCAACTGGACAAATCATATCCTCGTAATCCGTGCCAAGTACCCTACGTACGTTTCCTTGAAATATGTGTCGAGGAGTCCTTACGACAGGCTAGGCCTGTTCACGAGCCGAGCAGAGCCCGAGCCAAGGCAAGCTCAAGCTCGGCTCGATATTCAATCGAGCTGGCTCGGCTCAAGCTCGAGCTCTTAATCAAGCTAAAACTTTGAGCTCATGCTCGGCTCAGTTTTAAATCGAGCCGGATCGGCTCGGCTCGGCTCGATTTGGCTCGATTTTACCTGTAATAATAAAAATTATATGCAACCATCAAGTTAAACTAAATAAATATAACGTTAAGATCAACACCAACCAAATATAAACTAAATAAATACGTCTAATAAAACCATCGAAAACAAAATATGTTCAACAAGTCTAAACCAAACCAAATACAAAATTAAGCAGAGAAGTATTATCTATGAGCGGTGGCCGATGGCGGAGGTGAATATGAGCAGCGGCCGCCGGCGGAGGTGAATATGAGAGGCTAGGGTTAGGGTGGAAAATAGAATGTATACTGATTATTGAGTGTGTGAAATATGAAGTCTCATCTCTCAGTTACTCAGTATATGGAATTATGAATATGGACTATGGAGTGAGAAAGGAAATTGGGCTGGATTAAAAAAAAGCCCATGTGTTAAAATAATTGAGCTCGATAATTATATGCGTGTGTGTTTGTATAATAAATTAAAATAAAATAGTTCGAGCCAATCGAGCGAGCCTATCGAGCGAGCTCAAGTCGAGCCGGGGCTAGCTCAGGCTCGGCTCGTTTAGAAATCGAGTCGAGCTAGGCTCGGCTCGTTTTCAATCGAGCCGATTTCGAGCAAGCTTTATCTGAGCTTTTTTCGAGCGAGCTTCGAGCCGTGAGCTTTTTGAATAGCCCGACGACAGGCGCATCGTTTTGCGTGTGGACCTCGTAATGTGTGCCAAGCTTCGAAGTTCCACCAATTTTAGTTTTAGTACGTGACATAGAGTAGAGGTGTTGCTCATACAAGTTTAGGCATTTAAACTCTGTATACCCGCGTAAGGTAGGGGTTCTGCCTAAGTTATTATTTTATTATATTTTAAGGCTTAGACCCTAGTTTGGGGTATAGCCTAGACCTTGATCAAGATTTATAAATACAAAGGTTAAGATAAAATAATGTTTCTTTATAATAAGAAATATAATATACATGAGGGTATATTCAAAATAAGAAACATAAGATATTATATAGCAAGATTATAGACAAATAAAGTTTCTTCTTGAAGAAGAAACATATCATAGATATTTCTTCTTGAATAAGAAGCATAGCACATGGTTAGCAAATAAAGGGAAAGATTTCATATCTAAATATTTTATTCAAACAAAATATCAATCAAGGTTTAAAGTTATCAAAACCAGACTAAAGGTCTGTAGTCGGATTAAGAGACGATCCGGATATTTATATAAACCTATTTTATTATAGATTAATCATTCATTCATTCATAAAGGTTTTCAAACGAGATCACCACATCATTTAGAACAGACAATCACGAGTGAATACGTTAAACCTTTTTCAGTCAAGATAAATGGGTTGTTTATCTTAAACAAAGTCAGTCAAATAAAGATTTATGGGATTACGTGATCCCTATTAAAGTACAAGATAGAAAATAAAGGCAACTCAGACCGAGTACACATGTGTTTGGATCCAAACATAATTAATCTAGTCTATCAATCAAGGCTACGTGGCCACAGACTAGAGATAATAATAAAAGTTCTCCAATGTGCGTCAGTTCCCGGATAACCGAAATTGTTTGTGTATGGCAGTGGCACAATCCCATAAATAAGAGACGTTTCTGCTGATGTTGTTCAAGAAACTATCTTATCAGTCAAAGAAAGATTTATTAAATGTTTTGAGTCAAGGATTCACCAACATATCGCTGATGTATTCCCCCCCCCCCTCCCATATTTCAGGGAAACATATTAGTTTATGTAGCAAGGAATTAGTGTCATTCAAGAAGATAGACGCCCGCAAGGTAGAGATAGCTCAGTTTTTAGATTATTAAAAGATTGTAAACAATATGATTTGTAAAATCAAACGAGGGTTATAAATTAATCACTTGGGTATTTATTATCCGAGAAGCTTTTCAATTAAATTAATATTTTATTATAAATTAAAGTTTAAAAAAATATATATTAAGGTTTATAAAGTTAACACTCGGATATTTATTATCCGAGAAGTTTTCCAATTATATTAAATATTATACTATTATAAATAAAGGTTTACAAATAAATTAATATTTCAAAATATATTAATACTTTTAAAAAGACTTCCGCTAAATAACCGCAACCCTGATATATTTACAAAACAGGTACCAACTATTGGTCACACACTAAGGCCCTAAGTCGGGGTGTGATAGTTGATAAGGAAAGACCGTCCCTTTTGTTTCTTTTGTTTTAAAAAAGGGGTTCAAAACGGTCACCTTATATATCCGTTTCTTTGGTCATCAAATCTTTGTAATCTCTTTTGAAAATTCTTTCTTGAATGTTCTCATACATCATCGCGTTAGCCTAGGTCAATTGGTACCTTCTGGTGTCAATAGGATTATGTATTTCCAAATCATGTGTCGATCACATGGCCAGGAACCTTTATTACATAACGATGGTTTTTTCAATTAGCTGAACACGACGAATTGGTTCACTATTTAGAAAACTCGTTGAGAATTGTCTGACTTCTGGTATCATTAGTTTCACTTTTACTTGAAAAACACCAGTACTTTTTTATTTCTTATTCATTCTTCCCTTTTCCCATGTTTGGAGGAAGCATGAAGGTGCACTCTGTTGGAATTACGTGTGCCCGAGACACATACTTATACTAATGTGGCTAACTGTGTTTGATCCAAGTCGGGTCATACCCAATAACAAGCTAGACGACACCAAATGTATTCTTTAATGATTTGATCATTTAAACGAATACCGAACACTACGTGTTTAGAAAATTGGTTTTCTAAACAAACACACTTGAGGATTTAAATAAATTATCTGGATGATTTGTTTATATAAATTAATTATTTAATTGGTTAAATAATTACATAAATGTATGTGCATTTTATAAAATGAGTTTTATAAAATAATTGGAGATGTTTTAAATGGTTAAAACAAAACAAAAAAAAAAAAAAAAAAAAAAATAATAATATCAAAACCGGCCACCCCATGTGGGTGGAAGGTTTGTCCTTTTATGCCTTGTCTCCATGTGATGACAACTTTATCCATCTCCAATAAGATTACATGCATTTTGGGGTCTTGAGTGTGTGCATTATTATTCAAATTTTGAATCAAGAAAACCTATCTATCTCTCTCTCAAACTCACGGCTCAAGGTGGGCAATTTTGGGGGTCTTTGGGAGCTCATATAGTGTTCAATAAATCCTAGCAATCACTTGGTGTTGTCTCAAATAGCTTGGGGTATCACACTCTTGAGGTCTTCTTCTTTGGAGGCTTGCCATTCATCCACCATCATCTTCAACAACTTGCTTGTTCTTCTAAAGGTAGAAGAAGGTACAATTTACATTTTGTGAGCATCTTGTTCTTGTAATTTTGATCCTTGTTCATTGGGTTTTAGTTTTAACATAATGGTATGTTTATAACAAGTTTTAAAATCTAAGCTTCCGTTGCGTTTTCTAGTTAAATTTGGTTAACTTGAACTTTGATAATCTTGTATAAAACCCAACAATGGTATCAGAGCCGGTTACAAGGACTTATGCTCCTTGCATGTTCATAGATTTCGGGTTTTTTCATGGGTGAAAAAAGGGGTCCGAAATTTTTGGTGGATTTTACCCCTCATGGTTTTGTAAGATCTTGACATGCATGCAAAGATCTTAGGAAACCATTATTAACATTTGGATGTTGAAAAAAAATAAAAATAAAAAAATAAGATTTGGCCGTAGCCTCTTGGGGGGGGGGGCCGATTCTTTTGGAGTTTTTGGGCATTGGTTGCTTAGGTTGCATGCTTAGAACATTTGGTATGTTTGGATGTGTCATAACCGAAACCTAGACCTTGGATGTGTTGATTGTTGTTTGTGTATGTTGATTATGTTTATTATTCAATATGGTTGTAATAATTCATAATCTTAGGCTTGTGTAATTTATTTATTCATAAGTTGGTTTGTAATAAATAGATTAGTTGCATTTTCTTTTTTTTTAGAAAAATATGTATTAGGATACATTTTGTAAAAATTGAAGATGCAAGAATTGGTGGATTTGGGCCTTGGACCGAAATTTTGGGCTTGTTGGGCCTCACCGGCCCATCATGGGATTCAAGCCCATTAGGCCCATAAATTTCACTCTTGGGCCCAAGAAGACTTTTGGAAGTTTGGAGCCCATTAACAAGCCCAACAAGAACACAACAACTTGGAAAGGATACTTGAAGCATTTGGATGCAAGGTCAAGTGGGAGTCAACATTCCATCCTTGTGTCATGTTTTGTCCCTTAGGTGTGACTTATGACCTATACTTGTTTCGGCTAACAAGTATGGTCAAACTTAGCGGTTCTCGGTTATGACTATATTTTGCATGTGTTTGCTTGGTTGTTTGTTTTACTTATTGTAATGTGTGGTTGATAGATATTAGGATATCCAAACCGTCACATAGGAACGACAACAAGCATAAAACGGGTTCTAATATATATTTGGTAATATCGCGTCAATTAGTTTAATTAAATGGGTTTATTAAAACTAAGCGATTACTCACATATAATAAAATTGGTTTTATTATAACTTGAACCTTGAAAATTGGTTTTCAAAATCGCCATATTGCTAAATGCATGTTAGGATATGGCATAATGTTTTTCAAACTAGAATATTGGAAAACTTAAAATCCCTTTTTCATAATTACCAAGGAAACAAGTCTTACACCATCCTTTTGTATGACACTTAACGTATTAGGGAACTTTAAATGGGATAAAGGTCACCTAACCATTTTGAGCAAACTAATATACTTAGGGTAATATTAACATATTTGTGGGATAAAGGTCACCTAACCACTTGTATGTTAATCTTACATGTTTATACAAGTAGGACGACTTGAATTGGAAACCATGTGATAAAGGTCACCTAAGCATGGGGTCCAATGGTGTTGATGGGATAAACATGCCAACACGAAATAAGGATTTCGAATGGTCCCATACCTCTAGAAGTTGCAAAGGGTTGCAATTGTCAAGATTGACTACCTTGTTAAATCAAATAACGGGATAAAGGTCACCTAACCGAAATTTGATTTATCGTTGGATTCTAGAATTTAATTATTATTTTAAAATTTGGAATAAAAGGGTATTAATAATTAAATTGTTTATAATACTAAAATAAAACTTTGTTAAATTTTGTAGATGGCCGCTAACAATGCAAACACCTCTACCCATAACACCCGTAACCTATCCTTAAGAACCATCCTTGAAAAGGATCGTCTAAACCATAATAACTTTATGGATTGGTATCGCAACTTAAGAATAGTTCTCAAACAAGAAGAGATATCATATGTCTTAGACGATCCCATTCCCGATGAGCCTAACGTGGAAGATGAGGAGGCGTATAACGATTGGGTCAAGTACACCAAAGATTCGGTGCAAGCCTCTTGCCTCATGTTAGGGACTATGATTCCCGAAATCCAAAAGGATTTCGAGCATCATGGGGCATACGACATGATAACTCAATTGAAGGAAATGTTTCTTCAACAAGCTAGAGCGGAACGTTTCGAAACGGTTCGAGCGTTTCATGCATGTCGTATGGAGGAAACCCAAAGCGTCTCATCTTATGTCCTAAAGATGAAAAGCTACATTGAAAAGCTTCGTAGGTTGAATTGTCCCGTCTCAAATGAGTTGGCTACGGATTTGATCCTCAACTCTTTGACCAAAAGGTTTGAAACCTTTGTCATGAACTATAACATGAACGGGTGGGACAAAAGCATTGGTGAGCTTCACGCAATGCTAAGAACGGCCGAAGCGGGAATGGGTAAAAGGGTTTTACCCGTTCTAACAATCAATGAAGGGAAAAGGGGACATAACTCCAACCCCAAAGCAAGTGCTGCTAAGGGCAAGGGCCACGTCCAAGGAAAGGGAAAGAGGAAAGCCATCACGCCCATCAAACCGAAGGAAAAGAAGCAAAAGGTTGCGGCGCAAGATCCATGCTTTGAGTGTGGAGAGATAGGTCATTGGAAAAGGAATTGTCCGACCTATCTCAATGCGTTAAAAGATAAGAGGGATGCGGGGCATACCTCAGGTATTATCTTTACTATACATATTGAACTAAATGTTATTTCTTCAAATACATGGGTACTTGATACCGGATGTGGAACTCACATTTGCAATTTGTTGCAGGGGTTCAAAAGAAGTAAACAACTCAACAAAGGGGACATTAGTCTCTTTATGGGCAATGGAGCAAGAGTTGAAGTCCAAGCCCAAGGAGACTACTTGTTAAAGCTTCCAAGTGGTTTGGAAGTAATTTTGAAGAATGTTTTGTATGCTCCTAAGTTAAGGAGAAACATTATTTCCGTGTCTCTTTTAAAACAATGTGGCTTTGATCTTAAATTTATAAATTGTGATATTCATGTTTTGATGAATGGCATGTTTTATTTTAAAGCTATACCCATGAATGGTATATATGAAATAGATCAAAGTGGTATGTCACATAGTAGTTCAATGTACAATGTCAACACCAAGAAACTCAAGAAGGACTTGGGTGATTCCTATCTTTGGCATTGTCGCCTTGGACATATAAGCAAGAATCGCATGCAAACTCTTCGCAAGAGTGGTATTCTAGAAACAAATGAGTATGATTCATTTGATGTATGTGAATCTTGTTTACAAGGCAAAATGACAAAGCAACCCTTTAATAAAACTTTTGAAAGGTCAAAAGAATTATTGGGTATCATACATTCGGATGTATGTGGTCCTTTTAGACCAATGACTAGGAATGGTGAAAGATACTTCATTACCTTTATTGACGATTATAGTCGATATGGTTATGTGTACTTAATGAAACACAAAGATGAAGCTTTTGAAATGTTCAAAGACTTCAAAACTGAAGTAGAAAGACAACTCAAGACCACAATCAAAGTACTTCGTAGTGATAGAGGAGGTGAATACCTAAGTGGTGTTTTTCAAGATCATCTTAAGAGTTGTGGAATTATTTCACAACTTACTCCACCTGGAACACCACAACATAATGGTGTGTCTGAAAGGAGAAATCGTACCCTATTAGATATGGTTCGATCGATGATGGCTAGAAGCACTTTACCTCTATCATTTTGGGGCTATGCTTTACTTTCCGCTGTTCGCATATTGAATATGGCTCCAACCAAGAAAGTGGAGAAGACACCTTTTGAAGTATGGCATGGAAAGGCTCCATCGCTATCATTCTTAAAAGTTTGGGGTTGTGAAGCTTATGTAAAGCAATACACCCCAAACAAATTAGAAGTCCGATCCACTAAGTGTATCTTTATAGGTTATCCTAAAGATGATTTAGGATATTACTTTTACGATCCTAGTGAGCAAAATGTTATTATTGCTCGAAAGGGTAAGTTCTTGGAAACTAAGTTCCTTGAGGAAGGAACTAATAGTAGAACAGTGAAATTTGATGAGGATCAAGAATCACAAGATGATACACAATTGGTTGATACTAGCACTCAACAAGAGGTTGTTGAAAGTGATCAAGTGGTTGATCAAAACACCCAAAACGTTCGCAGATCTGGTAGAATTAGCAATCCACCTGAAAAATATGGATTTTTTGTAGAAGGTTGCTACGTGGTAGATTCGGATGAACCGACCACATACCGTGATGCAATGTCCAAGAATGATTGTGACAAATGGCTTGAAGCCATGAACGTTGAGATGCAATCCATGTATGACAACCAAGTTTGGGAATTGGTTGAACCACCACTCAACTCCAAAGCTGTTGGAAGTAAGTGGGTTTTCAAAAGGAAAACTGATATGCATGGAAACTTGGATACTTATAAAGCAAGACTTGTAGCTAAAGGTTTCACTCAAACTCAAGGGGTTGATTATGATGAAACTTTTTCGCCTGTGGCAATGCTAAAGTCTATTAGGATATTATTTGCCATAGCTGCACATTATGATTATGAAATCTGGCAAATGGATGTCAAGACCGCTTTCCTAAATGGATATCTTGAGGAAGATGTCTATATGGTTCAGCCTGAAGGTTTTGTCGATCCAAAACATCCTAATAAAGTATGCAAGTTAAAGAAATCAATCTATGGATTGAAACAAGCATCTAGAACTTGGAATCATCGTTTTGATGAAGAAATCAAAAGTTTTGGATTCATCAAGAACGCTGATGAGGCTTGTGTGTATAAGAAAGCTAGTGGGAGTATAATTACCTTCTTAGTATTGTATGTCGATGACATTCTACTATTTGGAAATGACATTCCAACCATGGAAAGCGTTAAGGCTTGGCTTGGAAGTAGATTTTCCATCAAGGATCTAGGTGAAGCTGCCTATATTTTGGGAATAAAGATCTATAGGGATAGGTCAAGGCGCTTGATAGGTTTGAACCAAAGTACATACATTGATAAGATCTTGAAAAGGTTCAAGATGGAAAACTCCAAGAAAGGTTTTGTACCTATTCAAAGAGGGACCATATTGAGTTCAGCTCAATGTCCAAACTCAAAGGGTGAGCAAGAGATGATGAAACAAATCCCATATGCTTCTGCTATAGGATCCATCATGTATGCGATGATATGTACTAGACCGGATGTGTCATGCGCTTTGAGCATGACAAGCAGATATCAACAGAATCCAGGAAACAGTCATTGGATGGCTGTTAAGAGCATATTGAAATACCTTAGGAGAACTAAGGATATGTTTCTGATATATGGATCTGGTGAGGAGGAACTCGCTATAAAAGGTTACACGGATGCGAGCTTCCAAACTGATCGAGATGATTCTCGATCACAGTCTGGGTATGTGTTCACTCTTAATGGAGGAGCTGTCTCTTGGAAGAGCTCAAAACAGGAAGTGGTAGCATTGTCCACTACAGAATCAGAATACATCGCCGCTTCATTGGCAGCTCAGGAAGCTGCATGGTTGAAGAAATTCATTACTGATCTAGGGGTGGTCTCTTCCATTCAAGACCCCCTAGAAATCTTTTGTGACAACGAGGGTGCGATTGCACAAATCAAGGAACCTCGTTCGCACCAAAAGACAAGGCACATAGAGCGGAGATTCAACTACATAAGGGATGAAGTTGAAAAAGGAAAGATATGTATTCGCAAAGTTGGAACTGATCAAAATCTTGCGGATCCATTCACGAAGCTCCTAGAAAGACCGAAACATGAGCGTCATGCGAGTGGCTTAGGACTTCGATATTCTAGTAATTGGATTTGATCTATTTTGTATTAAAGTTTAAAAGACTTTTGTAATTTAACTCTTTTATATGATTATGGAATCTTGAGTTAAATTCTGATTTTGCATGTTTAATCCATGAATAAGTTATCTTATTCTAAAAGTCCGTAGTCGATCACATTTGTGGGAACAAATATGAAGCAAGACTATTATGAACTAGGATTGGTGGATATTCATGAGGAATGAATATGGAGCATAGGTTTGCTGCCAAGGTTCATAGATATTTGTGGGATACAAATATTGGACTGACCCGCTCTCAATATTACTACATGGAGTCGATTGACTTGATCATTAGTAATTTTGAGTAAAGGAGAATTTCATATTATCCTTAGACCTGAGATGTATACTGGGTCTTGATTTTCACCAAGTATTACACTTTGACTCTCCCCTTCGCTATTCGTAAAAGATGGTACATAAGGATGAGCTCAGGTGGAGTATAAAAGTGATAGTGAGAGGCGTATACAGTCAAGAAGGAATTTGTTCCTCTTATGTGTTGAGAGTTTAGATGTCTAAGGCCTGATAAAGTTGAATTGTAAAGAGAATGATCGCCTATGTCTCTTAGATCCAACATGACATCTAGTAACAAAGGGATATAATGATAGATTCACCTAAATCATATCAAGTAAGGAACTTGAAGGGATGATGTTATTGAATGGCACTTCGTCAAACACATTAGGGGTGGTGAACTGTTGTTAGGCGGTATTCACCACTTGCATTAATTTTCTATGTATCTCGTGCAAGTGGGAGATTGTTGGAATTACGTGTGCCCGAGACACATACTTATACTAATGTGGCTAACTGTGTTTGATCCAAGTCGGGTCATACCCAATAACAAGCTAGACGACACCAAATGTATTCTTTAATGATTTGATCATTTAAACGAATACCGAACACTACGTGTTTAGAAAATTGGTTTTCTAAACAAACACACTTGAGGATTTAAATAAATTATCTGGATGATTTGTTTATATAAATTAATTATTTAATTGGTTAAATAATTACATAAATGTATGTGCATTTTATAAAATGAGTTTTATAAAATAATTGGAGATGTTTTAAATGGTTAAAACAAAACAAAAAAAAAAAAAAAAAAAAAAAATAATAATATCAAAACCGGCCACCCCATGTGGGTGGAAGGTTTGTCCTTTTATGCCTTGTCTCCATGTGATGACAACTTTATCCATCTCCAATAAGATTACATGCATTTTGGGGTCTTGAGTGTGTGCATTATTATTCAAATTTTGAATCAAGAAAACCTATCTATCTCTCTCTCAAACTCACGGCTCAAGGTGGGCAATTTTGGGGGTCTTTGGGAGCTCATATAGTGTTCAATAAATCCTAGCAATCACTTGGTGTTGTCTCAAATAGCTTGGGGTATCACACTCTTGAGGTCTTCTTCTTTGGAGGCTTGCCATTCATCCACCATCATCTTCAACAACTTGCTTGTTCTTCTAAAGGTAGAAGAAGGTACAATTTACATTTTGTGAGCATCTTGTTCTTGTAATTTTGATCCTTGTTCATTGGGTTTTAGTTTTAACATAATGGTATGTTTATAACAAGTTTTAAAATCTAAGCTTCCGTTGCGTTTTCTAGTTAAATTTGGTTAACTTGAACTTTGATAATCTTGTATAAAACCCAACACACTCAATGAGGTATAACCTGACGCTGAGGAGCTTCATTTTGTTTTTCTTAAACGGCTTCTTGAATTTTCCGTTCAGCTTCACACGTTAGTTGTTTCAGCCTTGTAATTAGTGATGAAGATGTTGCTCTTATTGTATCCATTATTGGTTTCGCTCCTTACCTTGAACTGAAATTTTCAAAGGGTGCATCTAGCTTGCCACAGAAGGTCATGCCTGGGATGACAAACCTGTTGAGAAACCTGCTAGTAAGGAGCTTGTTCTTACTGAGGTTGATAGGGGTAATTTTGAGAAGGTTGAGAAGCCGAAGAATATGACATTTGTTTCTTTTAAGAAGCCAATGGACAAAGGAAAGTTGAAGGAAGTTATTAGTGAAGGTGACGTTATTGGTGATACGTCGAGTGTGAGTAGTGTTACCTGTGTACCCAACTGGAATATTCAAATCATGACACATTCAAGAAAGCATCAGTTTTTAGGATATTTTTTTTTTTGTTACATTATTTGCCTTTGGCAGAAAAGGAGGTTTGTGAAGATTTGAGTGACGACGAGGTAATGAGGAAGATATTGTTTGGTTTTATCCGCCTTATTGCTCTTGTTCCTAAAGGTTTGGGGTGTTGGAGTGGTGCTCCAAGGGAGCTTAAGAGCTTGCGGGTTGATAATGAGAAGCTGGAAGATACTTTAGATGAGGCAGAAAAGAATGGTACCTTATCAACTCATGTGGGGAGATTGACTCATCATCTTGGCTTTTCACGTGCAGCAATGATGGCAAAAACATGTGTTGAAAGTTATTGGCAAGGATTTACATGAGTAGAGGTGTAATGTTAGTCAAGATAGGGTGGATTAGTTGAGAAGGAGAAGCTCGAGATGAGAAAGTGGCTTCTAAGGTTGATGTTTCTCCTCATGAGTGTATTTATGAGCTTCTTGTTGATATGCGCTAGCTATTTGAGCACTGGTTACCTCACGTTGTGACTTACCTCTTGCACAATAGTGAGTCTAGTGCTCCCCTTGATGATATTTATACCAAAGGTACTGCTCATGGCCACCGCTATGGTTTAATGCTTGGCGTTAAAGTTAGCAAAGCTGGCCATACTCCACATAGACTTCCTTACTTCAAGCATAATGTTGTTGGAGACTATATCCTTGTTGTAATTAAGAGAGAGTTATAATGAAGAGAGGGTAGAGATAAATGGAGTGAATAGGAATGAATATACCTTTGGTGAAATGTTTCTTTTATAGGCAGTCAGAAGCTTTCCTTAGGGAAGCTTAAGCTTTTGAAGGGTAAAATGTCAGCTCTTCTTTCAGCTTGTGCAGACTGGGTGCATGCCATTTCCGTGCAACCTTTGTCCAGTCCTCTACTTGTCCTGTTGTTGCCTTTTACTTTATGGCAGACACCAAGTTTACGTCAGTCATGACTTTTCTGCATTTTTATAGCAGCAAGAGTTTCCTGGTCAGCTTAGGAATCTTGTTGAGCAAGTGTTGAGCTTCCCCATCTGACAGCTTATGTTTATTGCGCCTTTATTCCTAATATTCCTCAACTTGTGAGCTTCAGCTTGTGGGTGGGTAAGGCTACCCAAGTCATCAAGGACCTCCAAGCTTGGTTGCAAGACTGTCGGATATGGTGAAACGGGTTTTTAATTTCACGACTGGTAAGGTATCTCGAATTGATTTCAGAGAGTTGGAACGTTTTAAAAGGGGATGTGGAGAACCAGGGTGGTCTTAGTGGCATACCTGGCAGTAAGTGGGGCTCAAGAAACTATGATTCTAATCATCATTCTTGTATTTTACTAGATCATGTTAGTAACACACATTGAGAGACCATTTGGTGGTGTTTTTGGCAACTATAATTCAATCACCTTAAACAAGATTATAGGTGGTGTTGATAATGTGTTAGAAACAAGAGATCATAGAAAGAAAAAATGGTGTATTTTGATCATTGACATGTTTACATTATATAGTGATAACAAGATGAAACTTATAAATTGTTGTAAATATATGGTCAATGTAATCATCAATGTAATAAACATAATGGTCAAGGTAATCATCAATGTTAGTAAACATCTAAATGAATAGAGTTGAATATGGTAATAGGATGTTTCATAACACATTTAAATTTGATGTAAAATATTCTAAATTATGTGTTAACTTAATATTGTAACAGTCTCATGGCTCGACTTTCAACTTTTATGAATTGGTTTGTTAAAAACCTGAGCTGATTTGGCTCGACTTGGCTGACTCATATAAGCGGAAATCAACTTTAACTGGTTAAACAGACAAGTTCATACCGGTTTTTAAACAATCATCATCCGTTAATATACAACTTCCCACATTAAACAAGCCTAACTCTTTTGAAAGAGGCCCAATTTACTTAACATAGTAAGGTAGATCAAGTACATATAGAAGAAAATATGCCCAAATGACCCCTGAGATCCCACCAAAGAAGAACTCGCCACTGAACTTGGCCCAACCATTCGTGGTTTGAAGTTGGTCTGGCTCCTTCTTCCTCCCGGTCAAAGTCAACGATGGTGCGATCGATGGCTCGCCCTCTTTAAATGACGCAATCCCATACATTGTCAAGCAAATGCTTAGAATTACCACCAGTCCACCAACAGCTAGCGATCCGGCTGCACCAGCATACTCTGTGTTCTTTAATGGTCCGGCTTTCACAAATGGGCCCACTAGAAAGAACCTGTGAGCTAGCCCGACCTCAATACCATGTAGTAATGGGTTTGCGGTGTGGTATCCGATACCAGGCGACCAATGGGCTTGATGTCACATGAGTCTCGAGGCTTTCGATGAATGGGTCCCCATTAATGGGTTGAATAACTTGGTAGGTGGGCTGCATAGCACAACATAGTAATGGTAATTAGCCGTGTAACTGAGCCAGTTCAACTAGACTTGCAAGCTTAAATGAGCTTGTTATTTATATATTTTTCATTTAACATGTTAAATATATATTTAGATAACAATTATTATTAGAAATTATAATAAAATGGTCGACTATAATATCTTATGTTATATATAAAAGTTATAATTATAAAAATAAAAAATACAATTATATAGTTTTAAATATAAGTTAGTTAATAAATAAATAAATATTAAATGAATCAAACCTGAACCAATTTAGAAATCTACATCTACTCACAGACTAAACTTGAACTTCAGAAATAAAGATCGAAATAAAATTCACTCACTTATCTATACTATATTAATATACATATAGGATGGACAAAAAAGTCTTTTCACTCAAAAACTCATAAATTTAAGAGGTACAATATATTTATGCACAATATACAAGTGTTTTGGGCACATAAAAAACTTTGCATGCTGAAATTCATAGATGGCGGCAGATATTATAATTCAAAATTTGAATTCTAATGTATTATATCACGTTCTTTAGTTTTACTCTTGTGAATATAGTGAGAGAGACAGGGACGGCTAGAGGCTGTAGCTCCGGCAAAGATCTGTTGAATTGGGTTTACGTCTCTTCTCTGTGTTTTTAATTATCTTCTCTCTATCATCAAAAACAAGATTTAATCTTTCTTCTTAGCAGATCTGGAAGAAAATCCAATAACAAGATACAGGATATTGGCTCTTCAGCCACAATCACGCCCGTGGTGCTTCAATCGCTCGCGTCACTCTCCGGCTTTCGTTCCATGACTACCGATCTCATTTCAAATTCGAGGAAGAAATGGTTATGAACAACTTCAAACCATACAAGGTTAGGGTTTCTGCACAAAACACCCTTTTCCCCCAATTTGCAATTTTTTAGGGTTTGTTGACTTTGTTGGTGTAATTTTAAATTAAAACGTTTTGTATTGTAGTTGGACCTGATCACGTCAGGGAGAGTAACGTAACTGATTTATGTTGTTCGTTTATGGAAAACAGGTTAGGGTTTTGTGAAATTCAAGGTGAATTTTGTAACAATTGAGATTAATTATACCAAAATGTTGCAGATGCAGCTTAACGAAGTGTTGTAGCTAATCTATAATTTGATCAACCATGAAAACATTCACGGTGCATGTATCTGTTCACTTTCAAGAAATTATTGATATGGTATGTAAATTTTTCTATCACAAGCTTTTAATTGGGTGTGGTTTGATTGATTTTTGTATGTAATGGTTTAAATTGGTTTGATTATAGGATAGTGAAGCATATAAAGTTATTCCAGTAAG
Source organism: Bidens hawaiensis (assembly GCF_021521415.1). Classification (NCBI taxonomy): domain Eukaryota; kingdom Viridiplantae; phylum Streptophyta; class Magnoliopsida; order Asterales; family Asteraceae; genus Bidens; species Bidens hawaiensis. The sequence goes on from NW_027496493.1 coordinate 139,119, forward strand.
TGAAGTGTTTCATGATGACAAGGTGGAAATGGTTCTTTGTTGAGTTAGTCAAACTATACTTTTAAGTTAGATCTTTACTACAATTCTTACATGATTTTTATTGTGTTTTATAAAATGGAGCCAATAATGTATTATGGAAATGGTACAGAACACATAGTTGTTACTACAATTGGAGGTTGAAATAGTCAACTGAAGCAGATATGTTACTATTATTTAATCTCTTTTTTCAATCTTATGACTATCGCCTAGATATGCTTTTTAGGTCGTTTGCTGCTATCTTTGTTTTTGTTTATACCGTCTGTTTAGCTAAAAAGTTTTATTTGTTTTGTTTTAGTAAGAGGTTTTGATGGACCCATTTGACTGAAAAGTTATATTTGGGTGGTTAAAAACAAAAGTTTAAAACACATCCTAAATTTGAAACATGTGATGATAAAGATAGACCATTAAGAAAAGGCGTTTTTATGGGTTCAGTTCAAGTATAAAATCTTGTTCAATTTTTACGGGTCGGTTCACTTTTTTCCCTTTTCGGTAAATCTGGAAAGGAAACCACATCGGAAATTGTTTAGTTTGTGAACAAAAAATCATTATGCAGATAATGGAAGAACAAAAAAAAGAGTTATAATTTATAAATTAAGAAACGAAATATATCTTTACTATTGCACCTCGGAGCACCACCGAACACATATTCTAGAGTTGTGCACAATTCGTTTATTTAACTAATGTCTACTACTCTGCTAAAATAATTTTGACAATTTATTTGTAGATGATTTCCTTATTTGTTCAATAAACAGTTCATTATTAAAACAAATACAAACCCATGGTACCAGTATCATTATTACTGGTACATTATATATTGATAATCTAAAAATTTTGTTGGTAAGAAGAATTTCGTTTTTTTATAGGTTTGGTAAGTGCAGTATACCACCATTGACCATAAAGGCACCTACTTTACAAAGCTATGTGCACATGGCCAAGGCTCAAGATGCTACAATGGTTGCTTACCTAAGGGTCATATATTATTATTACACATATATATGTATTAATGGAATTATACCATTTCAAGTTGATGTCACTAGAAGAGAGCTTGCAGATTGCCAGGTTAGTGGTGATTTGGGATATGCTTTCATATTTATGTAATCATTTTCTAATTACTCATTTGGGGTGTACACGACTGAGTCCGAGTTGACTAGACTTGTTTAGACTTATGAGAGCTTGAGTTCGAGTGTTCAAATCGTTACAAGATCCTTTTTTAAAGCTCGATCTCGGCTTGTGAGTTATTTTTTCAAATTGGGCTCGGTTTGTTTGTTATGTGTTAATTAATTTATATATGTTTTTTAATTATTTTTAAATATCTTGAGAAAAACCAAAAACGAGCCAAAGCTTGGCTCGAGCGTGGATGTGCAACGATAAATAAATGAATACAATTCCAAAAGGTATAAAAGTAAAAAATTCACAACAGTTGTTAAGGCTCAACGGACCTAGACGATTTTCTCATACAAGACTTGAACTTAATAGCTAAAGTACTAAACCAGGGAATTAGGCCTGTTGTAATTGTACCAAAAATTGCTTTTGTTGTTTCATTTAATTTTGCAAGGGATCACAACTTCTTTAAGACTGCAGCTTGATGACAAAAAACAGTTTGGTTGTTTTTAATAGGTTTGGCATGTATAAACATGATTTAAAGCGGGATTGCACTTTGATCATTTGTTGAGTTACCTTAGAGCAAGCGAGTTGCAGTTTATTTTTATCTACATCTTGATATACATTATATACCAAATTGAGTGTAAGTAATACTATTTTTTGGTGTAGACTAGAGTGATTTGTATATTTTATAGAGCTTTTATTTAATTAATCTCCTAAAGATTCGATGCTTTAGATCAGTGTATACATCAATAGTTTACTCACACATTGGCTTCACCTTATTTTAGATGCTTTGTATCTTGACTTTTATTACATATTTTTTGCATGTTTTATTTTAGTTATGTGGATTAGCCCGGGAGGGGGGTTATGATGGTATATTTGATGCATTCGCTAGACTTTCATCACAAATTCCAAACGCATATGCATGCGCTTCTGAATTAGGGGAACCTTATCTTAATAATCTACATCTTGCAGAAATTACTGGTCAGCTTCTTAGCTTTTTATTTTTAATTAATGCAATTGTTTAGTGTGTTAGTAAGCATTCAAGTTTTTAAAGGATTGTTTTCGCAGCCGGTGAAGACAAGGAGAATAAAGTGGCTAATGTTGGTCAAATGGTGTTTCAATTGGGCACTTCAGATGTTGTTAGAGCTTTGACTGCTACATAGTCAATGTAAGTTTCTTTTATTATAGGTGTTATGCATCTATGCCCAAATATATTTACCTTGCTCTAACATGAGGTTTTACTAGGCTCGAGAATCAGACATTATTTTAATGGCTTGAGCTCAGCTCGAGTTCAAGTCGTTTTATAAAAAATAATATTTTTTATATGTATTAATATGTGCAATAAAATAAATACGTTTTTTTTATAAAAAATAAGCGAGTTGGTTTGAACTTTTCACGAGCGAGTTCTAGATCAATATTTCAGCTTGTTAAGATAAATGAGTCGTGCCAATCAGTTTGCAAGTAACCCAAGCCAGTTCCGTTTGTAACAAGCCATGGTAAGCTCGGTTCACTGGCTCGCTTGTTAGGCTTGTTTAGCTGGCTCGCTCATTGGCTTTGTTCAATTTAAATCATAATATTAATATATTTAAACTACAACCAAAATTTTAATACATATAAATTATATATATTGTGTGGCCTACTAATTATGCATTATGTGTATGTTAAAAAGTATTTTATTATTTTTCATTAACATGCATCAGTATGTCCAAATATGTACAATTGTTGTAAATAAATAAGCTGGCTTGATTTTTCTACATGCTGACGTTATTTGATTGCTTTTAAACGTGCAGGAAGAACTGCAATGACGTTGATGTTTGCTTATGTGACAAATGCGGTTTCACTGTCTAAACCTGTAACAAAAGCTTTTAGTTTGGCTGATGATATTCTTAGAACACCAGGTGTTTGTGGCATCTTAGAGATAACTTCTTTTAAAGTTATCAATCCTTTTGCTAATTTTATTTACAGATTAAACGAATTGGTGTAAATTTGCAAATACCGGGTGAAGAAACACTAAGTGACCCCGGCAGATTAAGGATAATCTTAGGGTTTAGTAGATGTTTCCCACGAGGGTTAGGTCCGGCAAAGATGGTTATTCTTCTGATGACCTGCAAAACAGACACCGTGAGCTCGTCACTAAGAAGGGGGGTACCTCCTTGTGACCACCTCCGGCGTGAGAATCAGACTAGATTGTTCTGAATATAAGTGTATATTAAGAGAAATAGCTAGAGATGATAAGATAATATCAGATGATATATGATGATATAAGATAAGATAATACCGTTCCAAGGTGTTGGAGTATTTATAGCCGAAGGTAGGTTTCCAAGCAGGTACAGCCAGCTGTATAATATTCCTTTTCCACCAACTGTGGGCTACGTACGTGCCATGCTGGTAGTTGGTGGGTAGGCAGCGGCTGATAGTGACATGGCCGGCTGTGTACTATTCCTTTTCCACCAACTACAGGCTATGTACGTGCCACGATGAGGGTTGGTGGGTATGCAGCGGCTGATAGTGACATTTTGTACTGGAGCATGCTCCTCCTCGTACTATTGTCGGTGAGCTGTCACCCTGTGATTGGTTCATGGGCTGCTTTGGTCAGATCTTGTCTATTTTGTCCATACCTTGGCAGGTATAGTACAAAAGATCTTCCAGAAGCGTACGGACTGGCTCATTTGGGCGGGAGTATTCCCGCCTTGCTCATTCCTTCTTCAGGTGACATTACTGAATTACTGAGAGTTAGTGCCTTGTGCGTGTAGCCTTACTATTAGTGCGGGTAGCCTTCCCTGATGGCTTGTATCCGCAGCTGCGGGAACAGGCAGGGTACTTTACCATTGGGAGGCTTTTTCCTGCGGAAACAGCTGGCGTACTGCACGTAAGGTCTTCATCTCTCTGAGCATGGTGGGTCCTGCGGAACCAGTTGGTCTTCGCGCAGACGTCCCTCTTCAAGATGAGTCTTGCGGGTCCAACTGGGCTCTGCTGGGACCTACCTCTTCAAGTCCCCCCAGTCCATTGTTCTTCTCATGAATTGTTAATAAGTGGGGTGAACTTTTGAACTTAAGCAAGGGGTTTTGAAAAGGGTTTTTAGTTTTAAGGTTCTTCGTGGGGATTCTTCCCGCGGTTTTCCTAATGTCACGTGCAGAAATTCCCGACTTTTCTGCTTGATCTTTGGGTATGATGCGGGTAGGTGTGTAACCTCCTTGCAAGTCAGGAGCGTTGAGTTTCACTTGTGTAGATTCTCCACGAGGTTTTGGTAGTTTTAGACATAGTGATCAATTATGTTAAACAACCAATTCTATCTTGGAGCTTCAAACAATCTAGTTCTCAACGTTCCCGCTATGCGGGGATGTTATTTCCCTTTCCACAAGCATGGCCCAGAAGATCCTTCTTGGTTTCAATTCCCTGCAAGTGCTAAGTATGTGAAGGGTTTCGCCTTAAAAATGTACCCGCACTCGTGTTATAGTTTCTTGATTTCCAAGGTATTCTTGGCTGCAATTCCCTGCATGTGCTAAGTATGTGAAGGGTTTCGCCTTGACACTGTACCCGCACTTGTCTTACGGTTTCTTGGTTACCAAGGTATCTTGTTAGCTTCGATTCCCTGCAAGTGCTAAGTATGTGAAGGGTTTCGCCTTGACACTGTACCCGCACTCGTCTTATGGTTTCTCGCTTTCCATGGTAAGGGGGTATATTCCCTCTTATTTTTGAATCTTTTTGAATATTTTTGAAATATAAATTATTTGTTAATGCCTTGCCTTGTAAACCTTATATGTTTTGTTTCACACATATTTTAGTTTAACTTAACAATTTCCTGAGTACTTTGGATAAGTTAACCTTTCAACGTGGCAGATAATAGGTTAAAGTGTTGCTTCCTCTTTCGTGATTGTGCGGGTAAGACCGTCACTTTCACTAGTCTCCTACATTGAAATTGCAGAGTTTTACCCGCGTGTCGTAGTATTTTTGCATTTGTCGCTTGTAATTCTCTTCACGCGCTGCGGCTAAATCTCTGCGTTCTTCGGTTAGCATAAGGTCTAACCGTCTTTCTGCATCATTGTCTTCTGGCTGAGTCAAGACCCTTGGTGAGGGTAGACCAATTTCGACCGGGACCATGGCTTCAGTGCCATAAGTGAGGCTGAACGGGGTTTCTCCCGTACTTGCCTTTTTCAGCGTTCTGTTTGCCCAAAGAACGTATGGAACTTCGTCCACCCAGCCGGATCTGTGTTCCAATAGTCTTTTCTTTATGCCGTCGACGATGCTCTTATTTGCTCTTTCCACCTCACCATTACCATGCGGGTGCGCCACTGAGGTAAAGGTGTGGGTGATTTGAAGTTCATCCAGCCACTTTTGTAGCTTCTTGTCAGCAAAGTTGGCGCCGTTATCGCTCACCAAATTCTGGGGAAGTTCAAAACGACAAATAATAAATTCCCAAATAAATTTTTTGATATGTTTTGCGGTTGTTTGGGCTAAGGGTTTTGCTTCTATCCACTTGGTGAAGTAGTCGATGGCTACCACTAGAAACTGAACGTTCCCTGCTGCTGTGGGAAATGGGCCTGTCACATCGATGGCCCACTTCTGAAATGACCATGAAGAGGTGACTGGAACAAGTTCATTCTTCGGGCGATGCGTGTTGGGTGCGTAGAGTTGGCAAGACCTACACTTTCTGATGTATGCCAGCGCATCCGTATGCATCCCCGGCCAAAAGTATCCCGAGTTGTTTAGCTTAGCTACAACAGCGCGTGGACCTGCGTGTACTCCACAGATGCCCTCGTGCACTTCCCTTAGGAGGTAGCCAGCATCTTGGTTGTCCACGCATCTTAGGAGTGAGCCAAGAAAATTACGTCTGTAAAGGATGTCATCGATGAGTTGATAGTTCAGTGCTTTACAGCGTATTTTTCTTGCCTGTGTTTTTGATTCTGGTAGTATACCCGCCACAAGGTAATTTATTATTGGTGTCATCTACGTTTCTGTGCTGGTTTGGATGACACAGATTTCCTTGTGCGGGACTGATGGTGCTCCAAGGAGTTCAATGCGGATGTCCTTTCCCAAGTGGGTGAAGGCTAATGATGCAAGCTTGCTTAACGCATCCGCAGATTTGTTTTCGCTACGCTTGACATGTATGACCTTACAATCGTTAAAATCGCGCATAAGGGTTTTTGCTTGTGCGAGGTACAGGGCCATTGTGTCGTTCACGGCCGTGTATGTCCCGTTTATTTGGTTGGCTACTAACATGGAATCCACGTGGGCTTCCAAGTTTTTCACTCCCATCTTACGCGCAATTCTCAGCCCGGCCAGGAATGCTTCATACTCCGCTTCGTTATTCGTACTTGGAAAATCCAGTCGAATAGCGTAAATGTATTCTTGGCCTGCTGGGTTGGTTAGTTTCAACCCTGCGCCTGAACCCTCGTTGCTGGCTGCTCCATCAGTGTAGAGTCGCCAGACATCATCGATGTCCTGTGCTGGAGAGGGTTGAGCCTCCTCCTGGCACTCTTTCTCCCGCGAAGCGGGGACTTCTGCAATAAAGTCGGCCAAGACCTGGCCTTTTATGGCTAGCCTCGGCTTGTACTTTATCGCGTATTCTCCCAATTCTATTGCCCATTTGGCTAGGCGTCCTGACAATTCCGGTTTGCCTAGAACGTTTGCAAGTTTGAAGTTGGTGAGAATGGTGATTGGGTGACCTTGGAAATATCGTTTTAGCCTGCGTGAAGCCTGTACAAGTGCTAAGACTAATTTTTCCAGGGTAGAGTACCGGGTTTCTACGTCTGTTAAGACACGGCTAACATAGTAGATTGGCATCTGGATGCCTTTTCGCTCTACTAGCAGGACCGCCCCGGTTGCTCTATCTGTGGCGGAAAGGTATAGGATTAATTCCTCCCCCGCTTCTGGTGCTGTGAGCGTTGGGAGTTCGATCAAGCGTGACCGAATTTCCTGAAAAGCTGCTTCCGCTTCTGGTGTCCAGCGGAAGTGCGTTTTCTTTAAACAGTTTCTCAATGTTGACACAAATGGGAACGACCTATCCGCATGGTTTGCCAAAAAGCGGTTAAGTGCGACTAGTCGTCCATTCAGTATCTGAGCTTGCTTGATGGTAGTAGGTGATTCCATTTTGATAATGGCTTCGACCTTTTCAGTGTTCGCTCTGAAGCCATCTTTAGTAACAATGACTCCTAAGAACTTCCCTTCTTCCATCCCAAAGGAACACTTGCTCGGATTGAGCTTCATGTTTATCTTTCTGAGCGTGTTGAAAGTTTCTTCGATGTCTTTCAACATCGCTTCTGGGCCAGGGCTTTTAATGATCAAGTCATCCATGTAGACTTCCAAGTTCCTCCCAATTTGGGCATGAAACTCTGTGTCCATCAGGCGTTGGTATGTGGACCCGGCATTCTTAAGTCCGAATGGCATCATTTGATAACAAAATGTGCAATCGGGCGTCCGAAATGCGGTTTTGTCCTGATCGTCAACGGCCATGTGGATTTGATGGTACCCCTTATACGCATCAAGGAAGCATTTAAGGCGAAACGGTGCTAACGAATCTACCTTGAGGTCAATTTCGGGTAACGGGTAACAATCTTTGGGGCATGCTTTGTTTAAGTCTTTGAAATCTATGCACATGCGCCATTGTTTGTTAGATTTCGGTGCCATGACGGGATTTGCAACCCATGTTTGATATCTACTAACGCGTACGATGCCCGCGTCAAGGAGTTCCTTGACTTGGGTTCTACACGCGTTAGCTTGTTCCGCCCCCATTACTCTGCGCTTTTGTATGACTGGCGTAAAAGCCGGGTCACACTTGAGTTTATGCTCTGCCTTACTTTGAGGTACACCAGTCATGTCAGCTGGTGTCCACGCGAAGATGTCAGCGTTTTTCTGTAGTAAGCGTTTGAGTAAGGTGCGCGTAGGATCAGTGACTGTTGGGCCAATGGTAATAGCCTGGTCAGGGTATTTGCCATTGAAAGCCCATTCTTCTGGTTCGGTGATGGTTGGTTTAGCCATCTTTGGTTTGGGTTTAGATGAGACAGATGCGATGCATACCTGGGAAATACCGGTGATCATCGCTACACCCTCAGCTGTTGGCCATCCCATCATGCCGTGGACTGAAGATACCACGGCATTGAATCTTGCCATCCCGTCTCTCCCAAAGAGAATGTCGTATGAGTGGTGTGGCTTCCTCATTACGACAAAGTCGACGTCTTCTGTGCGGGAGTGTTTCCCGTCCGTGAGAATGACGGGGAAAGATAGGATACCCAGGGGGGTGTTTGTGCTGCCGTCGAACCCTTCCATCGAGGCGTAGACCGTTTCCAGGCGTTCCTTGTCTTCTTCGTCTAGCTTGTCGAAGAACTGCCTGTACATAACCGTTGACGAGGCGCCATTGTCAGCAAGAGTGCGGGAAATGATGTAGTGCCCCAGCTGGCTTTTGATGACGATAGGGCCTTCTTTGCTGGGTCCTCCTGGCACTCTCGGGAAGCGCACCTCAGCTTCCTTCCACGCGCATGGTTCTGTCGTTCGTCTTTTTCTTCCTCTGACGTTACTATGAACCATGTGGATGCTGATGTCAACGGGCTTTCGTCCGTTGCCTTTGTATCGGTTATCATTCCTCCCTCCATTCTTGATTGATGCCACAAGGTGTGTAAGTTTTCCATCCTTGACGAATGTTTCAACAATATCCTTCAAGGATGTACACTCCTCAGTTGTGTGACCCTTTGTCCCGTGGAAGTCACAAGATTTGCTCTGATCCGCGTTATGTCGCTGCCGGACCATTGGAGCTTTTGACCATGGGAGTTTTTCGGTGGCAAATATCTCTATGACGCTTTTGGTGAGTGGCGTCCACCGGGGGTTCCGGCTTGATGGGTGCGTGTTATCCCTTCCGCCTACTAGAGGGCGAGAGCTGGATGAGGTGTCAAAGTTTACCCTTGACTGCCAAATACCTAGCTTCCTCTTTTTGTTTTGCCGGGCGGTCCGGACGTTGTTTTCTCTAGTCCTCTGCGTGTAGAGGTTTGTACTCTGGGGAAGATTCCTACCCAGTTGCTTCTCCGTTTCGGCAAAGCGCTTGGCCGCCGTCATGATGGCATCCCATGTGGATGGCATGCCGTCTTTACCCGTCAACGTGCGGATAAGCTCTGGGTATTCGGCGCCCTGGATGAAAGCGGCGCGAACAAGATCTTCGCTTATGGTGCCCAGACTCAGCTTCTTCGAGTTGAAGCGAGTGATGAAGTCTAGTAAAGATTCATCTTCCTCTCTAACGCAGTTGAGGATCGTCCACTGCTCTTCAGTATATTTCCTCTGTTGACTGAAGTGCTGACGTATAGGCAGTTATGGAAAGTGAGATCTCATCGTTAATAGGGATAAAAACTGCATCTGGCAGTAAACTATGATAAAAACCACTTTTGATGTTTCAAATGAATTTGTGGTTTTAATGTGCCATTCTACTATTATTGTGTTGTATTTATTTGACTAACTTTTGAACTGTGTTTGTGTAACTTTTAATGTCCATATAACATCAAAACATTTGGTTCATGTATGTTTGTATAAAATCACTGTTGCTCATCGATAACTTCTTTCAGATAGGGTTGATCAACGAAACCGGTTCCTGGAACCGAACCGGACCCGAACCGGTTCCTACCCGTTTTTTGTAGGAACCGGACCCTATCTGATTCAACCCGATGATCCGTGACCGGTTCTTGCATTTCTGAGTGGGGGCGGGTAGGAACCGGAACCGAACCGGAACCGGTTCCGGAACTGAACCATCCGGAACCGGTTAGGAATCGGTTCTAGCCGTTGGATCGATTATAGCCATTGAAAATCGTTTTTTTTGGCCGTTTTTTGACCGTTGGGGTCAAAAATACCCGTTTTTTGGCTCCCCCAAGCACCCCACTACTAGTATAAATAGGTATTTGGTGTCATGGGTTCATCACAACACTCAAAACGCAAACCCGAACGCAAAAAAATACAAAAAAACGCTATTACAACGTTTTGAGTTCTCTAATCTCTTGTTTTCTCTTCTTCTATATTCATATTTGTTGTTATGGCTGCCTCACAATCATCGGTTGGTCAAGGTTCCAACGTCGAACCAAGTTTCGTTCGTATTGTACCTCATAATCGTAATCAAGAGATTTGGTGCAATTGGGATTTGGTTGAATTGAGTGACCATTCATTGAAGGCTCGGTGCAAGTTTTGTGGGGTTTATTTAAACCCACTTTCGAATTTAAATTTGAAGAAACACATCGAAAAACCGTATTGCAAGGCGTTGAAAAAGAACGTCGATTCGCAACAAACGCAAATGGATAGTGAAGGCGGAATATTTACATACCAAATTGATCGAGTTCAAGATCGTATGGCGAAGTTTGTGATTCAAGAAGCTTTGCCGTTTAGCCACTTCGACAACCCTCGCTTAACCACCATGATTCGAGATACGCTTCAACCACAATACACTCACGTGAGTCGTCATACTCTTAAACGTTATTGTTTAAAATTGTGGAAGAAGGCCAAAGAGGTACTAATTGCATATTTTGAAAATATAAATACGGAAATAAACTTAACTAGTGATGTTTGGTCGGCTCCACATGGTCTACCCGAATCTTATCTTTGTGTCACCGCTCATTGGGTAGACCCGTCATCGTGGGAAATGATGAAACGCACCATTGCTTTCGAACTCTTTGAGTATCCACATACGGGAGATAATTTGTTTGAAATTTTAGATTATGTTATAAAAACTTATAAACTAGAAAATAAAATATTTTCAATGGCATTTGATAACGCGTCGAATAATACATCGGCGGTTGATAAATTAAAATTAAAATATACGCCGATTTGCAATGGTGTATTTTTTCACTCAAGGTGTGTTGCACATATCATTAATTTAATCGTGCAAGACGGACTTGCTTCGGATGAGGTTACATCGGTTATAAACGATTTTAGACTAATGATACATGAAGTTTTTAAGAAAAGTAAAAAAAGACAAATGGAATATAGAAAATTTTGTAAAGATACGGGAAGAAAAGCTTTGGGAGCTAATTGGGATGTACCTCATCGATGGAATTCCACTTGCATAATGTTTCAAAGTGCTTTTGAACAAAGAGAAACTTTACAAATGTTTCATTCTAGTCTTGCCGAGAATGATTTGGCAATCCCCTTTTCAAATGAGAAATGGGAAATTATCAATGACTTATCGACTTTTCTTGAAGTTTTTAAAACATCAACTACGAAACTATCGGGAACGTATTATCCGACAAGTCCCTTGGTTCTTTCGGAGTTATTTTTAATGGTTAACAATCTTAAAGAATTTGAAAATAAAAGTCCAATGTTTTCAAACATCATATTACCAATGAAGTTTAAATTAAAAAAATACTTTCTTGAATTGCCACCGGTTTTTACTTGCGCCACCGCTTTAAACCCAATGTTAAATGTTACGGTGGTTGAATGTGTGATAGACGAAATTTTTTCAGCCTTAGATATGCATGAAGTTGACCCAAACTTTTCAACAGAAGCAAAAAATTATTTTAACTTGAATTTTAAATTTATGTATGACTTTTATTTAAATAAATATGGGTCAAACATACACATGCCTATGCCGGGGGGGTCTTCATCAAGTTCAAGTGCTACTAGAGTACGAGATCCCATGATTAGCCTTATGAACACCGTTCGCAACGTAACGGCTAAAAAACAAAGGGGTAACACCCCTTCAAGCGAACTAGGAAGGTATAGTGCAAATGATTACTCTACCGGTTTATCCGAAGAGGAATATGGCACTTTTGATGTTTTGGCTTGGTGGAAGGTAAAGGAAACCGAGTTTCCGATTCTTGCCACCATGGCCCGTGATTTACTAACCGTCCAAGCTTCTACGGTAGCTTCGGAATCCGTTTTTCCTCTTAGTGGCAGGGTAATATCGGTGAGAAGAACAAGACTAAATTCGGAGTCGGTGGAGATGTGCATTTGCTTAAAGGATCACTTGGACTCAATCGATCGTATTCAACACGTAACCACTCTCGCAGATGAAACACCACTTGATGTTCGAGTGCACGACGAACAAGAAGGCATTTCTACAAGTAATTCCGAGGAAGAAGTCGCCGCTCAATAATTACGACGAACAAGAAGGCTTTTCTAGAAATAATATGTCACAACTTTATATTTATAAGTTTAATGTTTTGTTAGTTTGTTTTTGAAGATTTTAAAACATGTAACCTTTTTTTTTGAACTTCTTAAAGTAAATAAAATGAATTTTATGTTAATTGTTTTTTTTATTTTTCATGTTATACAAATACGAATCGTATTTTAGAATCCAAATCGCAAACGAAAAACGAAAAAAAAAAAATGTTACACTGTAACCGGTTGGAACCGATTACAGTACAGGAACCGGGTTAGGAACCGGTAAGAACCGGTTAGATAGGTTAGGGGTCCGAGGGTGGGAGAACCGGTTCGGTTCCCTAACCGGTTCGAGCCTGGAACCGGTTTAAAATGGGGTTTTGAATATAGGAACCGGTTAGGAACCGGTTCCGGTTCCTAGTCCCAAACCGTTTTAAACATCTCTACTTCCAGACACCATTGCTGCTGCTCCACCTTCTAATTATACAAAAAAAAAAAAGATTTTTCTACCTATGTATGGAATTCTAAAATTAATTTGTGTACAACGATTGTTGTTCCTCAACAATTTTCTTCTCAATTGATAACAATTGTCTCCACTAATCAGTATTCATCCAATTGTAAATATTCCGGTTACGCCCAATTGTAAATAATCTTAATCATAAACTATTGAGTCGTACACTTAGTCATATATTCATTTTCGGTGACTATTAGCTTGGCGAATGATTTTGTCATGTGTTCCTTTTACAGTTGGGAGGTAAGCATAAACTACGCATACATATATAGTACTCATAAAGGCCATGTTTGGCAAAGAAAACAAATCAACTACAACACACCACCCGCCTTAAATCGTATTAAACATTTAATGCACGATGCAACAATTTTGTTCAATACCGGTCCTCCTAATCCGGTGACAATTGATTGAATGCACTGATATTATTAACTCAAAAATTTTTGAAAAGAATAAAGCAGCAAACAAAATAACTTTTTTTGTCAAGGATTACACGATCAAAAAACCTAACATGATTACTATATAGTATATCACGAGAGAATTAAAAATCTAACAGAAAAAGAGTATTGCGTTGTAAATTGTCGCCGCCGCATTGGCGCGGGTTTCCCATTAGTATTCCCTAAATTCATAATTGAGGGGTATAATAAAGGTAAAAAAGGAAAAACATAAATGAAAAAGAAGAAAACTTTATCACTCCTTGATGGTGAAGGTAGATTTGCCAGAAGAAGGCAAGACTCTAAATGGTTTACCAGAAATGCCCTTGGGAATAACAAGTCCTCTTCTCAAAGAAGTTGCCAAACTACTGTGGCCATTTTGGACAATTTACTTGCTATGTTTTTGCAACCTCTGCAGATTGATCAAATCAAATGGTTATAGTAGGAGAGAGACACGTGAGTTGGCAAACACAATATCTTTTGTAGTGAATTTGTAGATACTGGCATGCACGTGTACACTTGTTATTGGATTGATTTCCCATTATCCATAATATGTGGCGAATCTTGTGTCTATTTTAGGCATTACTTCTATGTTTGTTTTTTAAAAAATAGCAATGTTAACTGATTAAAGTCTTTCACCCCTAATCAATGTCTTTTAACAAGACGAAGTTAAGTAAATTCCTGGGGTCAAAACCATGCAACCTAGATTATGTCTCGATTTGTCATTATTTGAATCAGGCTCGAGAAAACCAAACGGAATTCAAGTTACAAATTTTGAATATAGTTTTCGAATTATTATACCAGGTTACCAACCGATTGGTATTCACTTGGTCTACTAAACAATAACATGTAAGATTACCCAAACCAGTACATTTACAAATCAGGTGATTTGAACCTATATCCATTCATCTTTAAAAACTTGATTTACAAGGACACTAATATCATATCAGCTTCCAACAATCAAATGACCATGAGTCCGAAGTTTCTTTTCAACCCCACAAACATAGTCCTCCATGCACGACTTGTACGTGTCCATACCCGCAACCCGACCCGCCAACTCCATCCCCATATCCATCCACTTCTTCGCCTCCACCACCTGCCCCAACCTCAGCGGCAAAGCTGCCCGGTTCCATGCTGTCATTGCGAGCCATTTCCCTTCCCCAACCGGATACTCACCCGCATTCAGCCCCACCATAATCCTATATGCCTTCTTATACATCCCATACACCCCATCATCATCATCATCATCATTGCCATTGAACTTATTGTTGCATCTATGAACACCGGTTATTGTAATCAGCTTTCTAAGAACGAGAGCAACGGTTTGATAATCGGGTGATGAAGAGGAAAGGAGTAAGGAGATACAAGTGTTGAGACAAAATGTGGCTACTTCAGTGTTTGATTGTGGTCCTTCTGATGCATTTAGACCGATTTGCACAAGGTAATTCGTGTTGCAATGTTTGGAACTAGCATAGTTTTTTATTAACAGAATCTGTTTTGATTCTGTGTCGGTGATTCGCGTGTATAGATCGTATGCACTCATTGTGTATATAAAGTAGAAATGAGGTTCAATTGTAGTGGTTTGATCATCGTCTATACGCGTCTTCGTGAAGCCCGACATTAGCATCTGTATTACAGAAAATGAATGATCAAACCCCAAACAACTGAACAAAAACGGACAGTTGGTTTTATGTGTTCGTAAAAACTGAGCTTTCGGTCCAGTTTCGGTTTTGAATGTAATTAAAACTGAACCGAACTATATTTAGGGATCTCCATTTTAAAGTTTGAATTTTAAGTAATTTAAATAAATTTTAAAAATAGTGCAACCCATATTATTTTAGCCCAAATGTATAGTTATCAAATAATTATTAGTAATAAAAAGATTTAGGCCCAAATTCATTATTATAGAACAATTCTCTTTTTCAGCTCAGAAAATTTTAGGCCCAAATGAAAAACTGAACCGAACCTAAACCGAAAATCATAACTGAACGGTTTTCAAAAGCTCAAAAACCAAAATTCCGGGCTTTTGTTCGATTTGAGCCCAAACCAACCCATGCAGACCCCTACATGTTGATACAGGTCGGGTCAAGCCAAAACATAACCGAATTGACCCGTTTAGATGGATGAAAACTGCCTTGTTAATTAGTACCTTTTCAGCTCTTTCTAGCAAATCAATGGCTTGTTTGACTTCATTGTCAGTCAATGGATCATTACTTAGCTTCTCACCAGCTAACATGGCAGACACAGCTAATACTATGGACTTGCACACCATCAGATTGTTTCCCTCCATTTCTCCATCAATACTAACACCATAATATTCAGCACACAATCTAAAAAGCTCTGCACATAACTCATAATTTTTGTCTTGGCCACTTTTCAAACCAATATTCCACAGATTCAAAGCAAACCAATTCCGTTCCCGTCTTCCAGCCTCACCCGACCCAAAAAACCGTCCGGGTCCAAGATCAGAGAAACGAGTGTGAGCCCGTTTCATATATTTAAGAACCTCATTTTCATTTTGAGGTTGTTGAATGAGAATTGCGATGAGGGTTCTGAAAACAATAACTTCTGCTGTTGGCATTGGTTTTCCTGTTGAAAAGAAAGTCAAAAGACAGGATAACGAGTCAACTGCAACCGAAAATGCACGACATGCGATCGCTTCATGGGCTGAGAGTGAGAGGAAGTCGGGAGTAAAGTCAATGCATGCAGGCATTGCTTGAATTTGAGTAATAGCACCATTATGATCATTGTTTTGCAGATAAATCTTGAACTGCAGAGTTATAAACGGAACATACTTTAACTACTCTTTAACGAGAAAACTGAAGCGTTTATTTACAGATAACAAGCTCAAGATTACTCCTTGGTGCATGAATTTTGCATTTTTTTTCAAGAAATTATTTTACAATTCAACAAATATTGTGGACTTGATCAAGAACCATTAAGTTTCATTAACGATAATTACTACAATAGGCAACATGTAACTTCAATGTAAAAACTTCCCACAAAATAAGTTGCAGTCAGAGATAGATGGAAATTGTGCTTAGAATCTTAAAATAAAGAATGTGTTTAGGAAAATGAATGTTGATCACTTGTTCATATTGAATTCAATATGTACATTAATTAAAGTAAAGCACACACGCAGAACACATACCTTCAGGAAAACACAAGCAATGTTAGGTTCCAGCTGCAATTGAGGAAAGCAAAAACTAAGTTAAGAAAATATCATCTAAAGGTTATAATGCATAAAGTATTTTATTGTTGTATTCATGAGAAAGTTGTTGCAGGAAAGTTGAGAGTACCTTAGCAGCCTCATCAATGTATTCTTGAGCTCTATCAAAATGAGAGAGAGCTAGATGACATAAGCACAGTACTCTAAAGCCCTTTGCACGCAGAGATCGATTCTCTATATCATGAGGAACATATAGCAAAGATTTCTCAAACAATTCTGCACTCACCTCATAATCCTTAGACCTGAAATGATCTGCAGCACTGAAACACAACTTCAACATATCAGTGTTATTTGATAACTGAGATCAGTTCAACTATAACATAAACAGTGGCTTACCAGTTCCATAGAAGAGCATGCATACCAGACCTCTCTTTTGCATCAGAAAAAATAGCAACAACTTTGTCATTCGAAACAAAGTCCGCAACCACTTTAGCCCTAACTCTAGGTCCATCGCCATTAACACAATCAGCAGCCACTCTCTGAACCACCCTAATGGCAGCACCAGCACTAATCCGACACCTCCCTAAGCCTCCCAAAAACACCGCCATCGCTGTCTGATCCCCAGAACTCCCCACCGCCTGCAAGTATGCCTCCACTGCAGACACCCAAACACCCTCCGGAATCCCCTTATACACCACCATACCCTTCAACTCCTTCTCGGCCTCCCCATATCTTCCCAGCCCTAACCAAGCCTTCATCGCTAACACACTTGAACTCGGATGATGCTCGCCTTTCTCACCCTCTCTCAAAACTCTCACACACTTCAAAACACTATCAAACTCGTCCCTCTGCAAATGCGCCGCCGCCATAAATCTCAACGTCTTCAACCTCAATTCCTTCAACGCTTGTTTCTCATCCGCCATGTTCACATTTCTCAATCCTTTCTCACATAACTCCAAAGCCTCACTCATTAACTTCACGGCATTATTTACGCCACCTGCTTCACTTTTCGACAAAGCTGGCTTTCCGAAACACATATACTGGTTCGCCAACGCCATATAATTATCCGCAATCCCAAACAACACCTTCTTCGACCTATTCAGTAAATTAATAGCTAAATTTTTATCCGATAGCTCCCACGCGGTTTTCGCTCTGGCGATATGCAGATCCAGAAGCATCCTACGCTCTTGGACATCGGAGACGTTGATTGTAGCCGTCAGGTCGGTGGCCTTCTCGAAGCAGCTATTAGCTAAATCGTAACTAAGGAGTTGGTACCAGATGGTGCCGGTTCTATAGTAAAACGAGGCGCATTTGAAGCAGGGCGACGGGACGCCGGAGACGTCGAGGGCGAGGTGGAGGAGATCGGCGGCGGATTGGCGGAGTTGGGCGTGTTCGGTTGTGAGTGATGTACGGGCGAAGTTGGAGAGATCGATGCAGGCGTTCCACAAGCGGTAGCTGAGTTTCCATATCTGGAGCTTGACGTGGTTTTGGAACGGCGCGAGTGGAGTCAGCTGACTCAGCACATGACGGAGGCTGGTGGCGATGGCTGATTCCGGTGAGTGGCCTTCGACTTCTCTTGTCAGTGATTCTAGTTCACGGAGGAGATCGGTCGTTGAGTCCGGTGGTTGTGGCTGTGGCTGGGGCGAAGAGATCTCGGCGATTCGCATTTTGTTTTGGCGGGAAGGGGAATGTTATTTCTTTTTCAAATTCACGGAAACAACTTTTTGTACTTCATAAACTTGCTTATTTTGGTTTAAGCTTACGGCATCATTTTTTCTTAAC
Source organism: Bidens hawaiensis (assembly GCF_021521415.1). Taxonomy (NCBI): domain Eukaryota; kingdom Viridiplantae; phylum Streptophyta; class Magnoliopsida; order Asterales; family Asteraceae; genus Bidens; species Bidens hawaiensis. The sequence goes on from NW_027496493.1 coordinate 157,219, forward strand.
CAAATACTACTCATATTATTATTTTTTTAAATGTTGGTTACTTCAATTTCAAAGGGATTGAGATGCATGTACCACTCCCATGGTGTTTGCTTGTAGAGGCCATTTGTGACGGACAAGTATACGGAGGGAATAAGAAGACAACTTTTTGCAACCTATACAACCCGTATAGCTCTATACGAGTAGTATAAGGCTTCAATAGCTCATATATAATTGTTTTGGTCAAAAATCAGACATAAGGATATGTAACCAAATTAGTTTTGTGAGGTAAGGTGCTTGAATGACAATGGTTATTATATGAGCAAAAATGGAAAGGAATACAGTGATTTTGTTACGAGGAAAAACCCTTGATCAATATGAGATTGCCGGTATAAAAACCCCGGTGATGACAATCATCTATCACCACTTTTATATATAAACAAAGAAGTGTAGTACAAGGCATGAGCTAAGACAGTGATTACAAGAGAGAATGCTAAGTGTGTGTGTGTGTGTGTTACAGGTGTGTATCGTATGTATATTCTACTGCCAGAGCCTCATTATATAGATAAAAATATAATTACTGAAATCCGTATTTTTTTAGCTTCCAATCAAGCCCATTTCTTTCACATAGCCGTTACATGATTTTACCACGTTGTTTAATGACTTTGATGGCGAAATAATATGTTGGACTTAGTCATTAGCCATTTTACCTGCGTTAATATTAATATCATAAAGAGAACAATCATTAGTAATCAATAATAAGTACTGATGATCCTTAATCCTGACAAGATTTGGAACACATGCTAAGGATAACTAATCCAAAACATATGCTAGGATAATATATTCACAACATCAAATTTCTGAGCCCTAACAATTGCCCCAAAATGACGGTTGTGACAAGATCATAGCTGTCATTTTTCCTTTAAATTCAAATCCCTGCAAAATATGTGAGATTTGGCATCCTAAAAATAATCATTTTACAGCTATAGGTTTTCATTGGGAACTCCCCTTCCGGCTATATATATGTTGTCTCTTATTATTCACTCTTCATAAACTAGTGAAGCGAAAACCAGTTAACCTTCTTCTCTTCTTCTTTCTTTTAATTTTATATCATGTCGAAAAAACATATCTCTTTCTCTAAGAAACTGGATCCTGATGTTTTACAATCTCAAAACCTGCATACTCATCCGTCTTCCGAGATCTGTAAGCTCACAGCTTCAGAAATAGATAACCTAATTCCCCTTTTTCCGACCGGCTCTGTTTTCCGTCCCTTCGATTTTTCAAAGAGAGGCGATTATCATTCTCGGACGTGGGTTTGCTTTCTGTTTACCCGTTTCTCATCGGATATTGATGTGCGAAAAGCTATATATAAATATTAATAACTAATTCTCGCAATTCAACACTAAGTCTTAAATTTATAAAACCAAACAATCCTAACTAAACTTCACACAAACGGCAAGTGTACCGGTCGCGTAGCAGCACAGTCTAATGGAAGTCCTGATGTCGAACACAAAGACACGTGAGAACGGCTCAGATAATTAACCCTAATCTAAGTCCTGCCTAAATAATATATTTATTTATCTTAATTATTTAAACTAACTAAACTTAACTAACTTAACTTAGCTAACGGTGAAACTTAACGGAACTAACGATAATAAGAAAACGAATCACCTAGGTAAGATGACTTAACGGGTATAGGATGGTTCAGGTGCTAAAAAGAGTTTGAAACCGACGTCTAAAGATGAACTAAGATAGATGTAATCAAGGCAACTGGGTCCCTACGGTCAGTTTTACCAGAAAACCCTAACAACGTCTATTTAGCTTTTAATTTATGGTTGTTTAATTACGTACCTTAATGATTTATTACATGGTCCGTATCAAAATCACAATCCTCACTAAGGCTCGAGCTAATTACAAACCTTGGAAGAGAGGGGTAATTCAATATTAAGGATAAAATAACTCAACTTAAAAACTAACCTAGTCGATAGCTAGAAAACCGCACGTGGTCTCGCAACGGGTAACTAAATCAACTAAAGCAGAGAGATAAGCTAACCCCTAAGGTTTTGGTCCAACTCAAAGAGGATGATCCTGCTGACCTAAATGATTCAAGAAACATAAACCCTAATGGCACGCGTCTACCACAATCAATCAACACACTCAGTATTAACCGAACTAGCAATTAACGACTGCACGAAACAAATTCATGCAATAATCAACTACTCGGGGCTCATGCAACCTAAAATACATCTAATGGCAGCAAGTTTCATGGAATAATATCAAAAATTATGAACTTTACAATAACTAAACAATCAAACACGAAATCAACACCCGAAAAGTGATCAATCAACCGTTAAACATCAAACCTAAGCGATTCAAACAAATTTAGCCAACCATAATGAATGAACAGTAGATAATAATGATAATTAAGCTCAAAGTATTCATTACAAACTGATTGGAACTTGTTTCAAAGTCTAAAACTCATAACGAACTCACAAACGTTAAAACAAGCAAAACCGACAACCGGTTGATGAAACTCCGATCCGGAAGCTCCTCCTCCTTGGTATTTCGACTTTAGCAGATGTGATGGCTGGAAAGATGATTAAAAATCGTTCATAGGGTATAAACCCTTTATATATATGTTAAAACACCTTTTTCCTAATATAAAATAGATTAAAACAAGCCCACAAAGCCCGCTAGAAGACAAAACAGTCGTTTTTATGATTTATGGATGTTCTTGGCAGCCTTGGGACTTGATGGAATCCACCACATGCTTCTTGAATCGTATGACCTGGTCACGTAGCTCGGCCATGCCATTTTCTGACGTTTTTCGACATCCAGCTCGTTTATCTTCGTACGCGCGTACCGGCTTCATCCGAGCTTCGTTTTAGCTGATTCGTTATTAATATATATATATTAAAAAGAGGATTGAATCCTCCTAAAAAAACTATTCAGCTTACTATTCAATTTTTAAATATTATATCACTAGCTATAATTCCATAAATAATAATAATGGTTTTTATTTCCTTCATTTTACTTATTTTTTTCAACTAATTAAAAATATTTAACAAACTATATTTTTAAACACTAAACTTGAACAAGGGTCGGCTTTACATGTTTTATTTGTCGGTTAAATGATTTTCTTAGACTTTGTTTTCAAATTTTTTATAGTCCGTCTTTACAATAATCGAAACTTTTTTCATGATTTAAAAATATTCTATCGTCGCATGGTTTTATATCCGTGTTTCAACGTTTAATACCTCACCTTCAAAATATTTTTTTTGGCTTACTAATTCATGTTTACGAATTTGTGTTGACACCGCTGATACTAACCGAATTTGTGTTGGTTTGCAGATGTAACGTGCCATTTTTTTAGTTCTACATGTAATAATTTGTTGTATTTTGGCATTGACGGGTTTATTTCTTTTATTTAGTTTCGATGTCGTAACTTGATATAGACTGACTTCGCGTCAACTTGCAACGAGTTTATGGTATAACGTTTTTACTTATGCTTTTTTGGTCAATTTAACGGTCCCGTCGTGAAGCGCGAGATCCTAATCCTAGTTTCATACAAACAAAAAGAGAAAATTATACCATTACTAGAACTAGAGATGCACAATATCGGGTTTTTTTAAAACTCGGAACCGGTTCGAAACCTGTTTTTTTTATACCGGGTACAAAATGGGACTGGTTCCAGTCAGAAACCTGATCGGTTCCGAACCGACCCGATGGACTAAAAACCGGGTACACCGGGTTATTTTGAAATTTAAACAATATAGTCGTTAGGAACCGGTTCCAACGGCTAAATAGCCGTTTTTGACCGTTGGAACCGGTTTTTTAACTATAAACTACTTACCCACATACTATATAGCAAGGCGTTTTGTATAATTTGTTAAACCACTTTCAAAACTCTAAAACACACTCTAAATCACAATTAAGCTTAAACCGACAAACGATGGCAAGTAACGACGACGTTGTCATGGTGATCGAAACAACACGATGTCCCGAAGTTTGGGTTCATTACGATTTGTGTGTCATGACCGGCTCACAAGAGATGCCCCGGTGCAAGTACTGTTCGAAGTTTCTGAAAGCAGGGTCGAACTCCACCTTACGCAAGCATATCAATAAATATTGTTGTGAGAAAAAAAAGTTGAATGCCAAGAAAGCGGAAGCGGGAGAGTCGTCCGGCTCTACAACTCAAGCACCTACCGCCGGTAACAACGCTTAATCGTTGTAGAACGCCTGATTAAAACGATGGACGCTGTTTTTTAGTTTAAGTTGTTATGTTTAGTATCGTCATGTTTGTAATATGTGTTGTTTATATAATAAAATGTTCGTCGTCGTTATTGTAATCAATTGATAAGGCAACAAAAAATAAAACATGCTAATAAGAAATAAAAGATTACTAGTAAAAAACAAAGCAAAGCTAGTTAATAAACATAGCAAAACTTAAATATTACTTAAAATTTGATCGTGTTACAAATTATATACTAAAACAAATAAAACATTACAAGTCTTCTTAGTCTTCACTCTTCACCCTCGTCTTCTTCACCACCCGAATTCTCGGAAGAAAGCCTGTCCTCCACCTCATCCTCATGAATAGAACGCTCTATTGGTATTTCGTCTTTGAAGTTTTCCTTGTGTTGTACACGATCTACCAAATCCAAATGGTCCTTTAGGCAAATGCAAACCTCTAGAAACTCTGGAGTTAATTTTGTTCGTCGCATTGATAATACCCTCCCACTAAGAGAAAAAAACCGATTCGGAAGCAACTGTTGAGGCTTGCACGGCAAGCAAATCATGAGCCATGACGGATAGAATAGGAATTTCATTTTGTTTTCCTTTCCACTAAGCCAACAAATCAATATTGCGAATTTCGTCGACCGTTGCGCCCTCAACATAGTTTGCTCCACTATATCGACCAAGTTTGCTAGTTGGTGTGTTTCCTTTTTGCCTCTTAGATGCTGATTCACGAACTGCATTCATCAAGTTTATAAGTTTGCCCATGCACGGCCTACCAGTCGTTGTTGCCTCACAAAAGACGATCTCATGCTTGGACCATAAATTTGAAAATAATGGTCATAAAGGTCTTGAAGGTGTTTGTTAAACTTTTCCTTCGCTTCCGTCGACAACTTTGGGCCGATCTCGTGCATTTCCATGTTGTCGAATATTTCCTCGATCAATGTCTCAACCCCATTAACATTCCAATAGGGGTTTAAAGCGGCGGCATAAGTAAAGACCGGCGGTATGTTTTCAAAATATTTTAAGAACTTTTAATTCATTACCGCAACAATATTCTTGAATAGTTTGTTCTTCTCCTCAAACTCTCTAAAAGTAGAAGACATGTTGTACAATTCTTGCAAAACCCAACAACTAATAGGATAATAAACTCCCGATAACTTAGTTGTTGAGGTTTTGAACACATCAAGATACTCCAACAAAAAACCGACATGGACCCAAACACTTTCGGGAACCATATCGGTTTCGCGTACATCAACAAGATTGTTATGAAAACATTGTAGAGTTTGGCGTTGGGCAAAAGCACACTTGAGCATATGACAAGTTGAGTTCCAACGGGTTGGAACGTCCCAATTCGGCCCCAAATATTTTCTTTCAACCGATTTGCAATAGTTCTTATATTCTAGATGTCTTCTTTTACCACTTTTGAAAACATCTTGTAACATAAGTATAAAGAAACTTAAATCTTGACAAATGTTTTCATTGCTGAGACCTTGTTGAACAACCAAGTTGATGATATGTGTAACACATCGAACATGAAAAAAATCCCCATAACAAGGTGGTGAATATTTAATGATAAATTTTTCCGCCGCCTTTGTATTGTTTGATGCGTTGTCAAACAAAATCGAAAATATTTTATTTTTCAAGTTGTAAGTCGTCATAACTTCATCAACCAATTCAAACATTTTTTCGGCAGTATGTGGGAACGGGAAGTTTTCAAAAGCGATGGTGCGTTTCATCAATTGCCATGTCATCGGATCAACCCAATGAGCGGTGACACATATGTATGATTCGGGTAACCCGTGTGGTGCCGACCAAACATCGATAGTTAAACTAACCATCGATTCTAAAGTATTAAAAACTCGGTTAACTCTTTTTTTGCACACTCCCACAACTTGATACAATGACGTCTTAGTGTAGTACGACTTACATGTGTGTATCGCGGTTGTAGAGTTTCTCGAATCAACGAAGTCAACTCCGGGTTGTCAAACAGGTTAAACGGCAAACCTTGTTGAATAACGAACTTTGTCATTCTATCTTGAACTTGGTTCGTGCTGTAACGAAATAGTGTACCATCTTTACCCAAGTCCACTTGGTCGGTTGCGCGAACGCCTTTCAAGGCCTTGCAAAATGGCCTCTCGATATGCTTTCTCAAAGTCGAGTTTGAATCGTGCTTTAAAAAAGTTCCACAAAGTTTGCATCAAGCCTTCTGATCACCTTCGATAGTGATAACCAAATCCCAATTCTTCTAACCAGAACTACAATGATTTAATTGACACAGAACGTCACCATTAAATCACAAATTGAGGGTTCAGATTTTCCAAAACTTAATTTTGTATATGTTTAAAAAAAATGATAAAGATGTATACAGAACTTTATCTTCCTAAAATGAAAAAAAAAATATATGTTAACGCCAAACATTGAAGCGACCTTATATACTTTGGGCAGTTGGGTCAATTTCAACAGTTCATAAACACAACCAACAGAAAAGTGCATATATTTGAGGATTACACGACTCCAGTATCACCTAACACAACCAGTTTTAAAACTAAACACAACCTTAACATACTTTTAGTCACAATATTAATACAGTAAAACATCTGATTAGTCCAACAAGGTGGGTTAACTCCTAGAAGTTAAAGACAAGTCGAAAGTCTTGTCACCATTTCCTACAACTTTAGTGCAGATACGGGGCCTGGTACTGGTAACCGGTTGCAAAATAGTGACCATGGTTAGGAGCCATGTTGTAAGCCGGTGCACCCATATACTGAGGAATGTGAGTCTCAACTGGAGCCGGGTAGCCATAGGTTCTGTTGTCATACACGTATTGCGTTGGTGGTCCATACCTGTTATCTGTCATCCTAGTACCATAGAAGTTCTTGTCAGCAGCAAAGTTAGAGTTGTTTCGGGGTGTAATGATGCCATTGGCTCGGGGTCTTTTGGGTTGAGGTTTTGCAACTTCTGTGGCTCGTTTTTCGTCAGCTTTTGCTTTCTCAAGCTGAAGGATCCTTTTTTGAAGCGGGCCCAGTGGGTATGCGTCTTCAAGCTTGTGGTCTTCAATAGACTTGATCACAGCCTTTAGTGCATGCAATTCTCTCTCGCTGACATCATTCTACAATTTGAATATTTAAACATATTAATGTAAAGTAATTCACGAGTATCATACAAAAAGTTAAGTTATAAAATGAGGAACAAACCTGTGCGGATGGAGACATGTTTGCTGATTTGATGGCTGATGGGACCCGCCTTGACTCGGTCAAATATGATTTCAATATTGAAACTGGAGAGAACTGTTTAGTGAGCTCAAATGCAAATGCTAGGTTAACAGCATCAATATGCCTTCCACTATTCACCAACACATCAATTACACCTAACAAAAAGATAATATAAGAAAAGGAAGCAATGACTCAAAAGTTAAACTTACAAATTCTCACAATTTGGATATAAACTTGGTAATCTTGTTTTTCATCAAAACAGAGTTAAGATTAGTTTTGTAATAATATAACTTGCATAATCATATTTAACACATTCTTTTTTATGAAAGTTAAAAAATAAAATAAAAATATGCTTGTGGGTCAACCCGCTTTGACCTGCCCATATTGTTTCGATATGAGAAAAAGGCTTGTAAATGGGACATGTCCGTGTTCATTTGTTTAACTCTAACCAAACAAACAATCCAAACAATTAAACAAATAGGGTTTTCCTGTCCGTGTTCGTTAAGAAAATGAGTGTGTTCGCACCCGTTTAATAATAGTATAAACAGAGAGTTCACAACCATAAACAAACACAAACGAACAAAAATAACCAAACATAGGTGAACAAACATAACCCAGCAAACACCCATTGATATAAAACATGAGCATCAATTCAATTTGCCTGGCCTAAAACATTAATAAAACTGGACTCAATTGTATTGTGTTTAAAAAGTTTAACTGAATATATACAAACATATATGCACGTAAATGAATGAACATAAACAAACGGACAAGACATTTTGTTCATGTTCGTTCATTTATAAACGGTTTATCAAGCGTTCTGTTCTTTAATAAAAACATACCTGGTATCTTGTCTGACAACCCAAGGAAGCGGCATAGATCAGCAGTCTGGCGGCGCCGACACACCATCGGTATCAATTTAGCCAAATCTTCTTGAGAATATTCAGAATCAATGCCAAAAGTAGCCACAAGTTGCAAGAAAGCATGAGCTTCCAAAGAGTTCCCATTACTAGCATCCACATCAAGATCATCCAACTTTGGTTTCCATTCATCAGCAATAGCCCGAGCCCGTTCCTTGACGTCTTTAGAAACAACCTTTGAAGCATACTTGTCACCTACATTTGTTAGCAAAATGCTAAAACATTCCATTAGCATAATGCACGTCCTTCTTTGACCTAAAAGGTTGGAATATTTCTTCACGTCCTCTGATGACATGTAGAATCCAGTTAAGGAATCCAAAACCAGACCACCGGGATCCGTTGAAGCCTTCAATGCAATCGGGATCTCCTCTTTGATAGAAGAAAGATTCTTCCGGTTATCTGATATGAATGTGTGGAGTCCTTTTGCATCATTCTCTTCACATAACTTGGCAAGTTGAGGGTTTGATAACGCCTTCATATCGCTTTCAGATAACTTTTCAATATCAACAATATCTTCTTCAACAACGGGATCGGCTTCAGTGATTCCATTCATGCGCCTGTTAATGGCAGCAACAGCAGCGTCTCGTTTATCTTGGAGTCGTTCCAGTGATGCTTCTTCTTTGGCGGTTACAGCTGCCTGACGTTTCTCGAGAATATGTCGGGATTGAGTTGTTTTTAGCTCAAATTCTCGTTCTTGGTCTTCCAGCTCGGTAAAACGCCTTTTCAAGGACTTCTCGAGTCCATGAAAATGGTCCTCAATTTGTTTCCATTTGAGGTTAAGGGTTACGGCTCGGTAACTTTCCAGCTCAGCGAATGCTCTCTGCAGTTGTTGGATCTTAGAGGTTGTTGACTCTAGGAGTGAGGCAACAGATTTTGCATCTTCCATGGTGTTGTAGAAACTGAAAATAAGCCAACAACAGTATGAATGTGTTTAAATACATCAAAGGAAAGGAAGCCTCAATTCTTGAAAACTTTTATAATGTTAAAGATGTGGAAAAGTGACCTAAAATGACCTCTTTCAACAAGAACAGGAAAACTGTTTACGAGATCTACACCAAAGACCAAAATGTAAATAAAACAAAAAGATGATAATGAATGATGCAACACAGCCAGTAAGAGATCTATCTAGTACAAAAACCCTAACCCTAAGAGTAAAAGAAAAATAATAAGAAAACGATGAATGATAATCGTAATCACTGAATGAACATACCAACAGGAAGTTGGTAAAATAAAAACCCTAATTTGGGTAGAAAAGTGGTTGGATCTGAAATGGAGTGGACTTACCGGAGGAGGCGAATCGGAGAGTCGTGTTCTAAGGCATTTGGGGGGGGGGGGAAGAAACAAAGAAATAATGAAGGCGGCTTCGGATGAGATGGGGAAGAAACAAAGAAATAATGAAGGCGGCTTCGGATGAGATGAGATGAGATGGGTAGCAACCAAATACTCTCTTCTCTTTCCTCTTTTCTTTTCCAGACATTTTGCTTCCGCCACACTCATCTTTGCTATTGCCAATATTCATTAATTAAACTAACATAATCTACTTTCGTTAATGACTTTGGTTGTTTCAAGATTATGGCTCCGTATATAAATTACACCATTTACTTTATCTTACTTCACTCTGTCTTAATTAACAAATTTTCCTTTTAACTTTTCTTGTCACTCTTTATTTAATTGTAAAATTGATTTTAAATTATTATGTATGTATATAGGATTTTAAAACTTGTTAATCCTATATATATATATATTTATATATATATATATATGATTGAGATAATGTGAAAACTATTTTAAAATTGAGAAGTTTGAAAACAATTATAGATCATAAAAAACCCAAAAATAAAAAAAAGTAAAAAAACCAAAAATTCTTATTTATCATCCCGGTTCATAAAAAAAAGTCCCGGTTTAGCTAAATTATACATATATGGATATGTACATACATGTTTTTATACATATATGTATAATTTAAGGTAAATGATAATGTACATAAGTGTACATTACGTAACTAGAGATTAAATAAAATTATACACATGTGTATAATACAAAGTTTTTTTATGAAACCGGAATGAAATATAAGAATTTTGGTTATTTTACTTTTTAAAATTTTTTGTTTTTTTTGTTTTATAACTTTTTTAAATATTTTTTAGAGGTTTTTTTAGTGGTCTAAAATGGTTCTCAAAGTTCTCAATTTTCAAATGATTCGCTTAGGATCCTTACTATATATATATATATGGGTGGAATCTAGAGAGAACTAGAGAACTAGTAAGGAATTATTTTTAACTATTTTAAAAAAATTATTTTGTGATTTTTTTTCTTTCCTTCTTCTAATAAGATGATATTGTTCTTAAAAAAACAAAAAAAAACGTCGATCTAATGCGTATGTGCATTAATGTGTATTGTATATATAAAATAGTGTTTTATTGCATATAATACAACACAAATACATTATCTAAATACACACTATTGAATATATGCAAATACGGCACTAATAATTGTATGCAAAACACATTATCGCATATATGTAATACAACACTAATGCACATATGCACTATATCGATTTTTTTTTAATTTTTGTATATAATATAACACTATTGCAAATATACAATACAAACAACTATATATATGTTATTCAACATTATTTCAAATATCAAATGCACACTATTGCACATATGCATTATAAAAAAAGTCGGTGTATTGCATATATGCATTACTTGTTATTTTTTTAATTTTTTTATTTTTTTAATTTTTATATTTTTTTGTTGTGAAGAATAACAACATATAAGAAGGATGAAAGAAAAAAAAATTTAAAAATATTTTTTTTAATTAAATTAAATATATTTCATTATTAGTTCTCTAGTTCTCTCTATAAAAAAGAGTTCTCTCATGATCCTCTCCTATTTATATATATATATATATATCCCACTCTTCTAATAAAGTAAAATACTGGCGATGATGTGTCAAGCCCGTATTTTTTCTTGATCTAATTTTCTTTCCAAAAGCTTAATATTTTCCCTCGTTCATTCTAAGTAAATAAATCCATTGATCAAATAAAATATACTACCAAAATTATTGGATTTGAAATTAATAATATACTTAGTATTTGATGATAAATTAGCTTAACATATAAATGAGATGTTATAACCCGGTTTAAAGATATTTGGGTTTGGTGAGACCCATAATCCAGTTATAAAATTGTTTTTTAATTATAAATACTATATATCCTTTTTAAAGAAATCAAGTATTAATTTTTAGTATATCCCTATTTTATAGGATTTTCATATCAAATATTTGGTGAGATTAATTTTTAATTTAATGAGATTTTATAACCCGTTTAAGGAATATCTGGGTTTGGTAAGACCCATACCCGTGAATTTGGGTCAAATGCATGAGAAGCCTTCATTTACAAATAATGCAATCTGGTGGCTTGAGAGAATGTAGGGAGCAACCAGAGAGCTTTTAAAGCATTCGTTTATACATATTACTAGTTTTTATCCCTTGTATTACGGGGGTTGCTTTATATTTCTAATATTTATTTATTTATTTTTTGAATTTTTATTTTTTTAATTGTATGAAAGTTAATAATATACTTATGGTTTGATGATAAATTGTTTCACAAATAAATGAAATGTTATAACCCGGTTTAAAAGCTATATGAGTTTGATGAAACCAAAGATCCGTTTATTTTTTATTATAAAATTGGTTTTTTAATTATAAATATTATATATCTTTTTTAAATGAATCAGATATTATAGGATTTTTATATCAGATATTTGGCGAGATTAGTTTTTAATTTAATTAGATGTTATAACCCGTTTAAGAAATATCTGGATTTGATGAGACTTATACCCGTGAATTCGTGTCAGATGCATGAGAAGCCTCCAATTAAAAATCAAGCAAATCTGGTGACTCCAAAAAAAGGGGGAACGACCACATCGCGACACATAAGAATTTTATGGTTTCGTTTATATATATATATATATATATATATATATATATATATATATATATATATATATATATATATATATATATATATATATATATATATATATTAATAACTACTAATAATTAATTGATTGGTAATTAGTTTGTTTCATTGTATCTTTACGTTTTTTATCATTTCTTTCAAATAATTCATCTTATTTTTTTTAACAATTGAAAAATCACGTGTATTACTCGGGTTCAAAAGCTAGTGTATATATATATATATAATCATGTGAGAACTATTTTGAAATTTAAAACTTTGAGAACCACTTAAGAAAACTCTTTTTAAAAAAAATTATAAAACAAAAAAAAACATGAAAATAAAAAAAGGTTAAAAACAAAAAAAAATATTTTTCATTCCGGTTCCATAAAAAAATAAATAAATATCGGTTAGCAAAATTATACAAATATGTATAATACTTATATTTTTTTAATATTATACATGTTATTCTTTATACACATATATTAAGATAAATGATAATGTACATATGTGTATATTATGTAAATCAAAATTAAATACAAATATACATATGTCTATAACTAGGGTTTTTTATGAAACCGGGATGAAAAAAAAATTTTGGTTTTTTTATTTTTTAAAATTTTCAATTTTTTTCGTTTTATAATTTTTGTAAGAAATTTTTTTATGGCTCAAAATGGTTCTCAAAGTTCTCAATTTCAAAAAGTTCTCTTACGATCTTCACCCTATATATGAGAAAACTCATTCTTAAAGAGAAAACTTAACAACTCCTAGAGAAAATTTTTTAATTAAAAGTAAAATAAAATATTTTCAAATTTTTGTTTTTTTCCATTAATATTATAATTTGTTACTCTTCAAGGGGAAAAAAATAAGGTTGTAATGCACATACGTATTATTGTGCGATATTGTTGTATTATTATGTATTTTTATGCTTGTTTAATAGCATATACTCAACATTTGTGTATAGTATCCTATTGTATGCAAAAAATAAAAAAAAGTCGATGTAGTGTGCATGTGCGTTAATGTAGTATTACACATACGTACTAATGTGTATTCGATGTGTGTATTAGTCTTATATTGGATATATACAATAGTGTGTATTAAATATGTGGAATAGTGTTGTATTTTATGTAATGCAACACTCTTGCAGATATGCAATGCACACTATTACTCATGTGCACAATATCGACACTTTTTTTCTTGTTGGGAACAATATCAACATATAAGAATAATTGGAAAAAATCTACAAAAATTAAAAAATATATAATAAAAATAATTCTTTAAGAGTTTTTAAGTTTTCTCTTCAGAAGGAGTTTTAATTTGATCCCACCCATATATATATATATATATATATATTGAAATAATCAAGAGAGAACTCCTCTTTAGAGAGAGAACTAGAGAACTAATAATGAAATATTTTTAATTTAATTAAAAATAATATTTTTATTTTTTTTCTTTCATCCTTCTTATATGTTGTTATTCTTTACCACAAAAAAATATAAAAATTAAAAAAAAACTCGTTGTAATACATATATGCAATACATTGACCTTTTCTTCATGCATATGTGCACTAGTGTGTATTTTTATATGTGCAATAGTGTTAATTAGCATATATGCAATTGTTTGTATTTTATATGTGCAATGGTGTTATATTATATACAAAAAAAATCAATATAGTGCACATGTGCATTATTGTTATATTACATATATGCGATATTATGTATTGCATACAATTATTAGTGTTGTATTTGTATATATTCAATAGTGTGTATTGTATAATGAAATTGTGTTGTAATATATGCAATAAAACACTATTGTATATATGTAACATTCCGTTTTCTCGTTTCGGTTAATAAAATAAAATATGAGTTATTATGAGTCGGGCTTGTGTTGGGTTAAGTAATATGGGTAATGGACTTGAGTTAATAAGGAAGAAAGAAAGACCATGGGCTTAAGCCCATGACCCATGATATATAATCCTTAATTAATCCATAATCCATTCATTTCACTCATTCCATACACCATCAAAAACATACACTTAAGCTCTCTCTCTCTCTCTCTCTCTCTCTCTCTCTCTTTCCCTAACCGAAACCAAGAAGAAGAATCGATCCCGAACCGAGGTAATGATAGTATGATATTGTATGAATCCAAACCCGATAGATATAGTCGCAAAATGACGAGTCGACACCCTAAACCGTTAAAGTAACGGGATCCGGATGGAATCGGGTATAAATTGATCAAAAGATAAGCTTAGGGGTCACCCTAGCTCAAATCTGGATCAAACGGGACGAAAAACGGTGGAAAACGAGTGAGATCTCGCTTTTTCGACGAGATCGCGGTTTTCCGGCGATGACGGCGCCGGAAAGGAGGCGTACGAGGAAGGAATGTCAGAGAATATTTCTGACATTCTCTGACCTAACCCTATTTCGTTAACGGAAGAATAACGAATTAAAAAGCAATTCATAATGCCCATTCGTTAAGAAGAAATAACGAATTAGCAGCAGTTCGTTAAGCCATTCGTTAAGGGGGAACTGACGAATGAACACCCAGTTCGTTATAAAAGCCAGTTTGTTATAGAAGCCAGTTCGTTATAAAAGCCAGTTCGTTATAAATCTCCATTCGTTAGGAAATAACGAATGAGTCCATTTGTTATGAGAGAACACATTCGCTAAGAAATAACGAAGGAGTCCATTCGTTAAAGAACTGGATGATGAACTGGATGGCGAACTAAAGTTTGAAAGAATGGCAGAAAGGTCCCTGGACTTAAGATAAAATGGATTAATTACAAAGAAGCCCTCAAACTTTATGAGTTAGCAAATATAATAATAATTAAGAATTCTAATAAAAAATGTGTTAAGACAGTTAATGGAAATAAATTTTTTCCAAGCTGACCTGGCAGCTCGACCACACTCAGGGGCTCTACCCCTTGGACCCTGCTAGGGGCTGCCGACCCTAGAACCCCGCTGCCAGTGGCGCTGCCTCCGGACCCCCGTTCGTTGGGGGTTATATTTAGAATAGAAACGCGAAATGGGTAGTAATAGTTAATTGATACGTGTAATTGTTATACAGTTAGTCGTGCACAGCTAAAGAAAGAAATAACCATTAACGGTGAACGTAATAGAACGCATGGGAGTTTCTAGCCCCATTTCCTTGTTATGTTTTCGGGGCTGTGTGCATACTTGATGTGATAGTTAATACACTTACCTTAAATGGTAAGTGTATGCCATGTATGATTTATATGATAATTAATATATGTCTTGAATGTGAACGAAAGCTTGTCGGTACGTGAACGATCTTCGGATATTGCACATATGGACAAGAAAGGTAAGTGTATGAAGTATGAATGTGTATGAAAGGTATAGGTATGACATGTGAGTATGTAAAAACGTTAAATAAAGTATATATGCATACATATATATATATGTAAAGGTACAGTATGATATGGGTATGTAAAGAAAGTATGGACGAGGATGGAAGTAGTAAGTGATCAGACCTTAATAATATTTGAGATAGAGAAGTAAGGGATCAGACCCTAATAATATCTGAGATAGACATGGAAAGAGGGATCAGACCCTAATAATATCTGAGGTAGAAAAGGAGAGGGACCAGACCCTAATAATATTTGAGATAGAAAAGGAAGGGATCAGACCTTAATAATATATGAGATAGAAAAGACAGTAAGTATATAGTATAGAAGTAATCAAGTACGAACGTATGTATGAAATGAAAGTAATAAGTAAAGTACTTAATGTGTATCTTTGGATACATAAATTAAGGTAAATGCATGTATTGTATGATTTATGATTAACTAGAACTCACTCAGCGTAGCTGACTTTTAGTATGCACACGGGTGAGTAGGATGAGGCAGCTAGTTTGAGCGGGGCATATGGCAGTTGAATAAAGAAGCTAGCATCTGAAGACTTAAGTTTCTTTTATGATTTGATGTTTAATTTGAAAGACAAGAATGTTTGATTAAGACAAGTTATGAATTATTATGTAATGTTTTATGAAAGTTCAATATTCCGCGAAAGTTTTTAATTAACTCTGATATTCAGAACCGTGTTAATGAGTAAATCCAACGTCCAAAGTAGGGCACCGGTAACAAGGCATTACAAGTTGGTATCAGAGCATAAGTTAGAGAGGATTAAGCATCCTACATGCTTAGACTCAAACGGAGAATGGGACTTATGAAAGAAAAGAAAGAAGATGTCAGTTCAAGAAAGCCATGTGTCACTCAAGCAAGCTCAATAAAGGTAAAATGTATGATTAATTTCATGTATAATGTAAGAAAGTATAAGGAAGCTAGCTTAACTGCTAAGGATAGGAGTATGTGATTATACGAACTGTTTGATTGTCTAACTGCTTAAAAGTAGAACCAACAAAAATAGAATCACAAGGGGAAATATATTGGACACGAAAAGTAACATGATCAGCTAATCACAGCTGGCCCTGTTATTACTTGTTAGCCTTACTATCCTTATACTAAATGGTTCCTTAAGTGATGACGTTTGTGTTTCCTTATAGAATACAAATGGCTGGAGCAAGAAAGGTCGTCGGACAAGGAGGTCGTCCTGGACGTCGTGGTAGGCCACGTATTGTCCGAGAACCTTCTGTAGAATCCGCTACTAACTCAAGGGAAGAAGGAAGTGCAGCTGGACGGAATCCGAGCAACAATGAAGGGTATCAACTTGACCCTGCAGTTCAGGCAGCCATTGCTCAAGCTGTAGCTACTGCAGTGAAAAATCTGCAACCTGAAAAGTCTGCTGGAATCCATGCAAGAACTGCTGAGAGGTTAGGAGAGAATGGTAAGAAGGATGACAAGAGGGAGAAAGGTGACTCGAGTGAGGTTAGGTCTTTGAAGGTTGATGATAGAAGGAGTGGGCCGAGGCGGGTGTAACTACAAGTCGTTCAAAGGTTGTGACCCACCAAAGCTGACTGGTCTCGGAGACGCAATCGCTACTCTCCGATGGATAACTTCCATGGAAAAGGTTATCCTAATTAGTGAGTGTTGTCCTGACCAAGCAGTGGGTTATGCCAATCAATCGTTCGGAGATGAAGCAATGTACTGGTGGGAGTCGGTGGAGCAGAGAAAGACTCGAGAAGAAGTTAAGGCGATGAGATGGGATGACCTGAAGGAGTTAGTGATGAGAAGGTTTTGTGCTGATGCTGAGGTTGAAAGGACTGAGATGAAGTTTTTGAACTTGAAGGCGGGTAAGATGACACACCGCGAGTATACTACTGAATTCAACCGCATGTCTAGACTAGTGCCTGACATGGTGAATACCGAAGCCAAAAGAATCAAGTGCTACATAAGAGGACTACCACAGAACGTTCGCACTTTGGTTGAGACCAGTAAACCTGCTACTTTTGACTATGCTGTAGAACTCGCAGAGATGGTTTACGATGATCTGGCTGTAGATGAAGTGGTGGTAGAAGAGAAGAAGGAGAAGAAATGGGTTGTTCCTGCTAAACGACCAGGTACCCAGTTATGGAACCCTAGAGAAAAGAAGCAGAGAGTGTGGGAGAAACAGTCGTGTAAGACGTGTGGTAGGATACACGGTGGTGAGTGCAAATGGGGTAAGGGTACGGATGTATGCCACAAGTGTGGTAAAGCTCATGGCGGAGAGTGCAGGCTTGGATCGAATGCATGTTACAAGTGTGGGAAGGTGGGGCATTATGCTCCATATTGCACTGCAAAGCCTGCGTGTTACAAATGCGGTAAGGCTGGTCATATGGCAAGGGAGTGCACTGACGGTGAAGCTGGAGGAAGCGGAAAGAAAGATGTTGATCAAGCAAGGCCAAGGACTAGGGCCTTCATGTTGACTCAGTTTCAAGCTAGATAGATTCTTGATACTATGACAGGTACATTTTTAGTGAACGGTATTTCTGCATCAGTATTGTTTGATTCAGGTGAGAATAGATGTTTTGTAGCTACGACATTTAGTAAGCTAGCAAAAATGAAATGTTATCATGTGCCTGAAACTTTTAAAGTAGAAACCGCGAGCGAGACCTCAGTTAGGATAATGAGAATGGTTAAGGACTGTAAGATAGAATTGGAAGGACATGAGTTCCCTATTACCTTGTATGTCATGACCTTAGGAGGGTTCGATGTGGTTTTGGGAATGGATTGGCTATATGAGTTTGAGGCTCAGATAGTGTGTAAGAGTAGGTTATAAGATTAAAATCCTTGGATGGTAGTACGGTGACGTTTTATGGTGATAAAGAAAGTTCAAGGCTTAATTTCATTTCAATGATAAAAGCCAAAGGTTTTTTATGACGAGGGTGCGGTGCCTACCTGGCGTATGTTGTCAAAGCTACGGCCGAGACGAGAGAAGTGAAAGATGTTTCCGTTGTGTGCGACTATCCAGAAGTGATCCCTGAGGACCTTCCGGGGTTGCCACCGCAGCGAGAGATAGAATTCCAGATAGACTTAGTACCAGGAGCACAGCCCGTCGCGAAAGCATCTTACCGCCTGACACTGTCCGAGATGAAGGAATTGATGTCCCAACTACAAGAACTCCTCGATAAAGGCTTTATAAGACCGAGCGTGTCACCGTGGGGCGCACCAGTGTTGTTTGTTAAGAAGAATGGTGGAAGTATGAGAATGTGTATAGACTATTGTGAGTTGAACAAGCTTACGGTGAAGAATAGATACCCGTTGCCACAGATTGATGATTTGTTTGATCAACTACAAGGTTCGAGTTGGTTCTCACGAATAGACCTTGTTAGGGCACGGAAATTTGACACTGTGGATACGTTATCCTGACATATGTTCTTGGATCAGTTATCCATAGACAGATCCTGTCAGGATCATTGGTCCTCAGTACTTGGTATTATTAACAATTGTTTTGTGTTTAGGTTGTTATTTAATAAGTATAACGGCTCCAAGACTTATCAACCGGATATCTCGCTATTGGACTTATCAAACACGTGGTCAAATGGATGTAACACGTTTAGTGGGAGAAGTGGCGGATTTATAGGACTTCTTGTTGTGTCACAAATAACTGAGTACTGAGGATATGTTATTCTTGAAGACATGTCTGGATCAATTATCCTTCTGAAGAGTTCCAGAGCTATGTCAGGATCATGGATCCTCGGTATTTGATGCTGTTAAAGGTTGTTTCTTATATGAAGGCTGATATTTATCAAGTGTAATGGCTCAAGGACGTGGTCTACCTAAAATTATGCTACAAGGCACGTCCATCACGTGGTCAATAGTGAAGACTAAGCTAGTGGGAGTAGTGCCATAAAAATAGGAGTTAGTTAGCCTTTATTTTCTATTTATATTGAGATTATGATCAAAGTTAGGTCATTACACACCCATTAGCTGCAGACATTTCACAATACTCTGTCAAGAACTCTCTCTAGAAGTTCATACACACACACACACACTTAGATATTCTTTGTAATCTTTGATCATATCTCCACCTTTGTAACCAGATTTTCACCATTAATAAACTTGACGGTGACAGTTTTCACCGTCCGAGGGTTTTTTGTGCCGGAGATTACTATAATCACGTACTATCCGACCAAAGGTTACCTCGTTGATCCTTGACCAAAGTGATTCGACCAAAGATTATCTTGTTAATCCTTGACCGAAGTCATTTTATCAAAGATTGCCT
Source organism: Bidens hawaiensis (assembly GCF_021521415.1). Lineage (NCBI taxonomy): Eukaryota > Viridiplantae > Streptophyta > Magnoliopsida > Asterales > Asteraceae > Bidens > Bidens hawaiensis. The sequence continues at coordinate 177,146 of NW_027496493.1, forward strand.
TGTTAAGTTTTGACCGAAGTAAGATTATCGTAATTAAAGGCTTTTTCCCTCGTGATCAAATCACGGTGTTCATCTCTATTTCGTTCATATAATCGATGTTATCATTTTATCACTAAACCTCACATAACAGATTTGAATACATTATCCTTAGCAGATTTTTGTCCAAAACAATTTGGCGCCCACCGTGGGGCAATTGGTGCTATAATCCGTATTATTCTCATCGATTTTCATTTTTTCGTACCCTATACACTCGCAATGGCCGCTCAATCCACCTCTGCATCGTCAACTATGCCGTCTTCAGTTTCTCTCTCATCAAGGACTTTGTCACCGATGCCTTCGCCAATCACGGGAGCACAACGGCCTGCTGTTGCTGGAAGCAAGACGCAACTACCAGTCTTTCAGAGCTCAAAAACCGTTGTTGCTGCGCCGGTGGTTAATACTAACAGTGATGTTTCATCTATGTTTTCGCAGGTTAAAGCATACATGGAGCAGCAGAACAAGACTAACCAGAGGATCCTTCGTGAGATTGAAGATCTCAAGAAGACTAAGAGGCCAGTAGAGGATCACACTCCTCTGATGCCCAGGATGTTTGACTTCACCAGTCCAGGATCCATGGCTCAGTTAACGCAAGGATCATCTATCCTTCAACAGGGGTCCATGGGTCCACAGGCTCTAGGACCCTCAACTTTTTAGCAAGGATCATCCATCCTTCACCATGGGTCCATGGGTCAACCAGCTCAAGGACCCTCAACTTTTCAGAAAGGATCATCTATCCTTCAACAGAGGTCCATGGGTCAACAGACTCAAGGATTCTCGTTGGTTCAGCCAGGATCATCTATCCTCCAACAAGGGTTCATGGGTCAGCAAGCTCAGGGATCCTCATTCTTCCTGCAAGGATCCTCTATCCTTAAGCAGGGATCCATGGGTCAACAGACTCAAGAACACTCGATCTTCCACCCAGGATCATCTATCCTAGATCCGAGGTCCATGGGTCAGCAGATTCAAGGATCCTCGATCTTTCAGCAAGGACCTTCAGTCCTTAATCTAGGATCGATGGGTCAGCAGGTTCATGGATCCTCCATGTTCCAGAGAGGATCATCATTCCTTCAACAAGGATCCTCTGGGGTATGTCACCAAGGATCCTACAACTCCCAGCCTCAAGGATCCTTCTACCGGGATCAAGGATCCTTAGGAGTCCAACGTCAACGATCTTTCGAAGTCCATGAAGGAGATATAATCCCCATGCAGACAATAGCTTCTGGTGGACCAACGCCTGTAGCAGACACTTCTTACATCAGCCATTCTTCTGGAATGCCGACCTTTACACAACAAAGAGGTAACTTGTATGATCCTATATCCTTATATGTTAACCGTGGTTCCATGCAGGATGCAGGTATCAACCAAGCTATGGCTAAGGAACTACAGAAACTCAAGGATATGATATTCATCGTACCAGGGGTGATCCGTCCAATTCCTGAGATACCAGAAGGAAGCCACAAAACTGTCAAGATTTGCTCCACCAATATGTGACATGGAGATCCCAAAACGATTTCGAACCCCCAACATGAAAGTGTAAGATGGTACCACTGATCCTGAAGAGCATGTGGCCCAATACAGGGAAAGAATGGAGATCAATCCAATTCCCAAGAGACTCAAGGAGGCTTGTATGTGCAAGGGTTTCGGATCCACACTAACAGGATCTGCATTAAAATGGATGCTAAGTCTTCCTCCCTTTTCTGTTATTTCTTTCTCACATTTAGTTAACTTGTTCAACAGCCAATTTTCTTGTAGTAGGAAATTTGAGAAGTTAACTAGTGACGTATATAGGGTTGTCCAACCCAATGATGAATCCCTTAGGGATTTTATCACGAGGTTTGGCAGGGAAGCCCTTGAAATCCCTAATCTTGACATGGCCACGGCTGTAGAAGCCTTCAAGATGGGACTAAATAGGGGCTCCCCCTTTTATGATGATCTTGTTATTACTCCTTGCAGGTCTCTAGATGAAGTCAGAAACATGGCACTTAGATTCATACGGTTGGAAGATGAGAAGAGGATCCAGCATCATTTGGGGGACTCAAACGAAGCAAGAATCCCCTGACAAGAATAAAGGATCCTCGTACAGAAACAACCACTCAAAGCCTTAAAGGATTACTTGTCCTCTGCACTAGCTTTGATGATTGTATCTATACCTAGCCGTTTCAGGAAATGCTGTAAGTGCCTGTAACATCCCGAAATTTCAAGATAATATTAATTATATTACTTAATAATAGAGGGAAAGTTTACTCGGGTTATCAGGAAATAAATAAAAGAATAGGAGTTGGTATGGGTCGGGCTAGTGTCGGGTAATGGATGTGGGTTATGGACTTGGATTAATTGAGATGGGTTAAATGAAAATGGGATTTCAGGGATATAAATACCCCCAAAATCCCAAAATATCTTCATTCTATCTTTATCCAAGCACACTCAAAACACACACATTCTAACCGATCAAGATTCGAAGCCGAGACCCGAGATTTTGTTGATAGATCTGAGTTGGTAAGGTAAGAACAAATCCAACAAAGCTAATATTACTGAAAATGGTTAGGATTGGATGGGTTAACCGGACCCGAAACCCAAACTGCCCAAATCGGACCCCTAAAACGTCGATTTTAGGCCGATTGGATGGTTGGGATTTGTAGGCGCCGATCATACGATTCCGTGGGTACCAAAATCGAGTTATTTGGCTAAGAAACGAAGGAGTTATGGGCAAACAGATCTGCAGCGCGATAACTTCGCCTGCAAGATTAAGTTCGCCTGATGAACTTCGCCTTCAAGCGTAACTTCGCCTTCAAGCGTAACTTCGCCTAAGGATAACTTCGCCTGAAGCCAAGTTCGCCTAAGGTTTAACTTCGCCTGAAGCCAAGTTCGCCTAAGGTTTAACTTCGCCTGAAGCCAAGTTCGCCTAAGGTTTAACTTCGCCTGAAGCCAAGTTCGCCTAAGGTTTAACTTCGCCTGAAGCCAAGTTCGCCCGAGGGTTAACTTCGCCTAAAGCCAAGTTTGATTAGAAAATAAATTATAAGCGATAAGTTAAAGTAAGCTAATACTAGGCCACCTGATTAGATCAGGCGAGTATTGATACGTGTAACTTGTACAGTTAGCGGAGCTCAGTTAAAGAAGGGATTTACAGCTACCAGAGAAAGAAGCAGAGTTCAGGTGAGTTTCTAGCCCCATTTCCTTGTTATGTTTTCGGGGCTGTGTGCATACTCGATGTGAAGTGTGAATACACTTACCTTAAGTGGTAAGTGTATGCTATAGATGTTATACGAGGTATATATTTTATAATGCTTGTCGGTACGTGAACGATCTTCGGATATTGCACGTATCGCCAAGGATAGTAAATTCCAAGTGGTTGATAGCGTGTATGAATATTATGATGTGACTTGTTCATTACGTAAATACTGAACTGATATGAAGAGTGTGTTAGAAGTGTCTAAGGGTGTTAGTGGCATAACGTGAGCGCGTGATAGGGAAAGCCTGTACGTGCCATCGTTATTATGTGTGTATGATTGTTGATGTGACATGCTTATTATGTAAATGATATGAAGTGTGTTGTAGACAAGTAGAGGTAGAACATGTTAGAAGTGGCAAGAGTCTAGTAAGAGTGTTAGTGGCATAACGATAGTACGTGGTAGGGTAAGCCTATACGTGCCTTCGTTATTAAAGTGGCAAAGTGGCATAACGTTTTACGTTATTAAAGTGGCAAAGTGGCATAACGTTTTACGTTATTAAAGTGGCAAAGCGGCATAACGTTATACGTTATTAAAGTGGCAAAGTGGCATAACGTTTTACGTTATTAAAGTGGCAAAGTGGCATAACGTTTTACGTTATTAAAGTGGCAAAGTGGCATAACGTTTTACGTTATTAAAGTGGCAAAGCGGCATAACGTTATACGTTATTAAAGTGGCAAAGTGGCATAACGTTATACGTTATTAAAGTGGCAAAGTGGCATAACGTTATACGTTATTAAAGTGGCAAGGTGGTAGGTGTAAATAAGAGGCTAAGTGGTAAGTTAAGCAGGTTAGATGCGAAAGTGTGAATACACTTACCTTAAGTGGTAAGTGTATAGATGTTATACAAGTAGCTATTATGTAATGCTTGTCGGTACGTGAACGATCTTCGGATATTGCACGTATCGTCAAGGAGAGTGATTGTCAAGTGGTTGTTAGTGTGTATGTATTCTATGACGCGACTTGCTTATTATGTAAAAATTGTATTGGTATAAAGAGTGCTGTAGACAAGTAGTGGTAGAGTGTGATAGAAGTGGCGGAGTCTAGTAAGGGTGTTAGTGGCATGACGATAGTACGTGGTAGGGTAAGCCTATACGTGACTTCGTTATTAAGGTGGCATCAAGTGGCATAAGTGGCTAAGCTGTAGGGGTAATTAAGAGGCTAAGCTATAGGGGTAATTAAGTGGTTAAACAGTGGCATGTTAGACAGTGGGCTATGTGTCTTCAGATTCGTATATGATGCATGTAGTGGTTGTATGATAAGTTGCTTGATTAACTAGAACTCACTCAGCGTAGCTGACTTTTAGTATGCACGCAGGTGAGCTGATTATAGAGTTAGCATGAGGATGACACACGGCATGGATTGAACGTCTGGCATCTGAAGAAAGAAGTAAAGATGTTTTAAATATAAAGTTTTGTGTTATGGTATCAAAGAAAAGATTTAATGTTTTGTAACAAATGATTGATGTTTTATATTCCGCGAAAAGTTTTAATAAACTCTGATTTGAAGAACTGTGTTTATGAGTAAATCCGACGCTAAAGTAGGGTCACCGGGTTCGGGGGCTTACAGTGCCGTCCTTGTGAAGGATTACGAAGGTGAACAACACCCCGTCAATTATGTAAGTAAAAGTCTTTTAAATGCGGAAGCCAGGTATTCTCATTTAGAAAAATTAATTCTTACACTTATTATGGCTTCCACTAAATTGAGACATTACTTTGATACTCATACTATTATTTTAAGAACTAATTATCCTGTTAAGAATGTCCTTAGAAAGCCAGAGTTGTCAGGTAGAATGGCCAAGTGGGCTGTGAAACTGAGTGCATATGATATTCAGTACGAGCCAAGAACAGCCATCAAGTCACAAGCACTAGCAGACTTTGTGGCTGATTTAAACAGTGATATACAAAAGGAAGCTGATCTAGAAGTCCAACAACTAGAAGAGACTAAGGATCCTTGGATCCTCTTTACCAATGGAGCCTCCAATGTAAAAGGAACAGGATTAGGTATCCTACTGAAATCGCCACAGGGGGACATATTACCCCAGTCTATAGCCTGTGAGTTTCAAGCAACGAACAACGAGGAAGAATATGAGGCTTTGTCGCATGTTTGCAATTAGCTAAGTGTATGAGGATCAGGTATCTTCAAGTATATATAGATTCATTATTGATAACTAACCACTTTAATGGCTCGTATGCTGTTAAAAGTGAGAAACTAATCAAATATCTCGATGTTGTGAAGGAATTAGCAAAATCCTTCGAATTGTTTAGTATTATACCGGTACCAAGGGAAGAAAATGCCAGGGCAGATGCTTTGGCAAATTTAGCCTCATCTCTGAAGATTATAGAAGACACGAAGATTCCAATCATTCATGTTCTCTCACCAGCAATAGGAGAACAAGAAGTTGGGGATATAACAACTGACACCGTACTTTGGGATCCATCATCCTCAAACAACCAAGGATCCTAGATCCTCCCAATCAAAAAATACATTCAAACAGGAGAAATTCCAGCCACAGAGAATCCGAAGTCTTTCAAACTCAAGGTATCACAATACATTTTATTACATGATGTGTTGTATAGGAAATCTCTTGTAGGTCCATACTTGAGGTGCATGGAGGATCCTGAAATTCAAGAGGTGCTCAAGGATTTTCACGAAGGTGATTGTGGTAATCACACCGGAGGTAGAGCTCTGTTTTCTAGGATTCTAAGAACAGGATACTTCTGGCCAACAATGAAGAAGGATGCTATGGAATACTCAAAGAAGTGTGATGCTTGCCAAAGGCATGGAAACATTCTTCACCAGCCAGCAGAACCTATGTATCCTATATCCTCTTCATGGCCTTTCATGAAATGGGGAATGGATATTGTAGGCAAGCTACCAAAGGCACCAGGCGGAAAGGTCTTTATGCTTGCTATGACAGACTACTTCTCTAAATGGATTGAAGCAGAAGCATTCGTGCAAGTCCGAGAAAGGGAAGTTATATCCTTTATTAAAAGAATATTATAACTACATTTGGTATCCCTTCTGAAATTGTTTGTGACAATGGTTCCCAGTTTATCGGGAAAAGAACCACTAACTTTTGTGACAGTTGGGGCATCAAGATGATCACTTCTACACCAGTTCATCCTCAAGCCAGTGGTCAAGCAGAATCAAGTAATAAGATTATTATCAACAACTTGAAGAAGAAACTAGGATCCAAGAAAGGCAAGTGGGCCGAAGAGCTACCATATGTTCTTTGGGCTGATAAAACAACACCAAAGAATGCAACAGGTCAAACACCCTTCTCATTGGTGTTTGGATCAGAAGCAGTAGTCCCTACAGAAATGGTGGTCCCTACAGCCAGAACAAGTATCCGTGATCCTGAGGCCAATGAAGAAATCCTTCTTGAAGACTTGGATACCGTTGAAGAACTTAGAGACCTAGCCAAGATCAGAATGGCAGCGTATCAACAAAGGGTAGCTGGGGCATACAACAAAAATATAAGACTCAGAAGATTTCAGGAAGGAGATCTTGTCTTGAGGAAAGCCTTCCAAAACACAACTAATCCAGCAGATGGAAAACTAGCACCCAAATGGGAAGGCCCCTACTTGATCGAGTCAGAAGCTGGAAAGGGGGCATATCACTTGCTAACTATGGAAGGCAACAGGTTACCCAGAGCATGGAACGCTATCCATCTCAAAAAGTATTTTTTATAGTCAGGATCTAGTATCCTTCGAGAATCAAGCATCCATCTAGGATCAAGGATCCTAAAATTGGTAATATCTATCTGATCACTTATTCATTTCATATTCTTGTTATTTTAAGGATAATGTATTCTTAGCATTTATCTTTTTCAAGTTTTTAAGTAACAAAGCAGATTTCAATAAGAGGTTCAATGTCTAAGAGGTTGGCCACCTCTCCCTCACGTTTAAGGTACTTTACTATTTCCCTTGGCCTTGCCCACGATTGGATATGACCCCCGATGGTCATATCTCCTACGGTTTAAAGGTTTTCACCTTTCTCACGATCGCCAGTTCGCACACTATCCAAAGTATAGGCCGGGGCAGCGAGACCAGTAGACGCTTAGTAGCTGACAATTTCGTTGTCTTCGGCTATATGGAGGATCCTACGATTTTTGGTAGACGTACCATACCACCGGTTTATAACGTTTTCACATTATCTCACGTTTGGGCTAAATCCGGGTTTGGGCGAGTCCCCGGTTAACATCCGCATCTTTGGGCCAGTCCCCAGTTTGGGCTTGTCCCCAGTATTTGGGCTTATCCCCAGTTTAACACCAGTTCATGGGCTTGTCCCCAGATTACACGGGCTTGTCCCCAGTTGCACAGGCTTGTCCCCAGTTTATTTTATGGGCTTGTCCCTAGTTTGTTGGGATTGTCCCCAGTTTATTTTATGGGCTTGTCCCCATATTATTTTATGTGCTTGTCCCCAGTTTATTGGGCTTGTCCCCAGTTTATTTTATGGGCTTGTCCCAGGTTTATTGGGTTTAATCCCAGATAATATCGTAAGTTATTTGCATCAGGTATCATAAATTAGATTCTGAGGATCACTGAAGGATCAATACTTATGGATTCAAAATCCTTTAAATCAGTTTTATAAGGATTGCAAAAGGATCAATACTTATGGTAACTTAGGTCTAACCAGACCTTACGGTATGATTTCTGTTTATCGGTTTACACTTATTTGATTTCAGCTTATATCTTCATAAATATAAGGATTCATTATTCTCAATCTATTTTTATAAGGATTTAAGATCCTGGTTTATTTTTGCGAGGATATTTTATCCTAAAAACTTTTTACTAAAGAATATTTCTCAAAACTGTCAACAAGTCTAAAGCTATATCAGACAAACTTTCAAAATAATAGACAATCAATAGATTGTTAAAAGATACTATTTATTAAACTTACTTGCAATTACCAAAAATCTTATCCCGGATTTCACCATTCGAAAGATGGAACATCTACCCCGGGTTAAGCAAGTATTACTAGCTGTTCATGATTTGCAGGAAGAATAAGAGGTTTTGGATATATAGCTTGAAGGGAAGTTCTCAAGGAGACCCCTATAGATATTTGATAATTATATCTAGTTTGTCAAATCTCATATGTTTTTGCAAGAAGTTTGAATTCAAAGGCAAAATGACAGCTGTGATCTTATCACAACACGCCATTTTGGGGGCAATTGTTAGGGCACGGAAATTTGACATTGTGGATACGTTATCCTGACATATGTTCTTGGATCAGTTATCCTTAGACAGATCCTGTCAGGATCAGTGGTCCTCAGTACTTGGTATTATTAACAATTGTTTCTTGTGTTTAGGTTGTTATTTAATAAGTATAACGGCTCCAAGACTTATTCCACCGGATATCTCGCTATTGGACTTGTCAAACACGTGGTCTAACGAATGCTCCTGCGACATTCATGGATATGATGAATAGGGTATGTCGGCCGATGTTAGACAAGTCAGTTATCTTCTTCATTGACGATATATTGATTTATTCTAAGAGCGAGTATGACCATGCTGAACATTTAAGAGAAGTATTAGAGAAGCTGATGGAAGAGAAGTTGTATGCTAAGTTTTCGAAGTGCGAATTTTGGTTGTGAGAAGTGCAGTTTCTAGGCCACGTGATCAATCCTGAAGAGATTACCGCGGACCCGGCTAAGATCGAGGCGATGGTGAATTGGAAGACTCCGCAAAACCTGACTGATATACGCAACTTCTTAGGGTTGGCTGGCTATTACAGGAGACTCATTGAAGGCTTCTCCAAGATAGCCGCATCATTGACCGGAATGACCGGTAAGTCTATAGTATTCAACTGGGGTAAGTTTCAGGAAAAAGCTTTTGAGGAATTGAGGAAAATACTCACACAAGCTCCAATCCTTGCTCTACCCGATGGTGACGAGGATTTGGTTGTTTGTACTGATGCCTCGCATCGTGGGTTAGCTTGCGTTTTGATGCAACGAGGAAAAGTGATAGCTTATGCGTCCAAACAGTTGAAAGTTCACGAGAGTACTTATCCAACACATGATTTAGAGCTAGCAGCAATAGTGCATGCCTTAAAGATATTGAGACACTACCTGTGTGGTACTAAGTGTACTATTTACTCTGATCATAAGAGTTTGAAGTACTTCTTCGAGCAGAATGAGTTGAACATGAGACATAGGAGATGGTTAGAGTTGATAAAAGACTATAACTGTGATATCGAATACTACCCTGGTAAGGCTAATGTGGTTTCTTATGTGCTAAGTCGTAAGAACGAAGAAGTCATTGCAATAGTGAAGTCGTATAAGTTGATCATTAACTCAGATCTCTTTGAAGAAATCATCAATGCGCAATCTGAGGTGCTTACAAATGAAGGATTAATAAAGAAAGAAAGAATTTTCGGACAAC